>NC_137818.1:46981168-46998668 GCF_963921795.1 Nannobrachium achirus
AAAAGTCTCACCAGGCCTTCAACAACAATGCATCCATCATACCTCATGTGTTGTCCTTGCCCTCCCGGGGAGGAGGAGACCAGAAATGAAACGGGACTTAAAACCGCCGCTCTCCTCGTGAGGAGGACTGATTGGAGTGCCGTGTCTCGGCGCTTGGTGCCTTGTTGTCTTATAGACACCCGCTTTATATGGCCCCCAGGGTCAACTGGTCACTCTTTTACAGGGGTGGACGCTGGCTCACAGGCGGCCCGGGCTCCTCTCCTGCCATCTGGCAGCCATAAAGTCCGTCTCATAAGCCTGACTTTTGTACTCCTTAATGGAGCTTTCCGGAGGGTAGGGGGGCAGGGTGGAGGAGGGGGTGGTGGGTCTCGCTTCAGGGGCAGAAGGTGTAGGACACGTCGCTCCTCACCTTTTTAGCCGCGGGCTATTGTTCCTTTCCTCCTCCCAACGGGATGGACGGGAGGTCACAAGTTCAGGGTTGAGTGTTTTGTTTGATTTTTTGTTCCCTTTAGCGCAGTGGTTCTCAAACTTGGGGTCCCCACATTATTGTGTGGGGTGATTAGCTTAACACACAGTATAAGTGTATACAGGGTATCTGCGCATTTATAAAGTGACAATTCAAGACCGTTTTGATACCAAACTGGCCAAACTGCCAAATATTAAGTAAGCAAGAGGCGAACATTGTGAAAATAGCCGATCTACATCTCACAACGCCTCGCGTGTGAGCATGTAGATCTGCTATTTTCACGATATTTATCTGTGGAACCGAGTCGCATTAAATGTAATACCTACAATTCCAAGTGCTTGTCAAGGTGGGGGTCCCCAGTTCAAATATGTTTCTTTTGGGGGTCACAGGCTTATTTTAGTGTGTTTTGTGTTTCTTCAGGGCAAGGTGAGGGGAGGGGGGGAGTAAGCAGGGTGCTTATAGGTGTTTAAGAGTCCTTCAGATGATGTCACCGCGACTCTGCGTTCCGCACAGATTCCGCATCAATTAGCAGCCAGCCCAGATGTTGAACCCCCCCCCCCCTCCACCACCTTCATCATTTATTGATTTCCTTGCGATGGGTGATGTGTGCTGAAGGTTGCGTGGAGGACGCTGCTGCAATATTCAATACCGTGCCGCTACTAGCTTCTTCTTATTTCCGCCGTACGCGTCGCTTGCCAACGCCGGGCGACGCAGACAGCCCTCTCTGCGAGACAGATAAAACACTCGCAGGGCAGGAAGACTGCACTTTCCTCACCCTCGTCTTGCAAGCTCGCTATTGCTTCTTCCGCTTTCTCTTCTTGTCACTTCCCCCTTTTGCCCGCCGCCGGCCTCCCCCTCCCCCCCGCCACACACACACACACACACACACACACACACACACACACACACACACACACACACACACACACACACACCACACACACACATAAGTGTCTTCTTGAGTCCTTACTGTAACGCCACGGAGCAGCGAGACACACATGCAGACGCGACAGATAAGTGAGTGAGAAAGGAAACGTGCAAGCTTTCTCAGACGAGGGCTTTAATATACCAGCAGGCCTGGTTTTGAGAGGTCACAGATAAACAAAGCCGTTCCCAGCCCCTTTACATGTGTTTTTGACCACTTATGCCCTATATATCGTTGTGTCGTCGGGTGGAAAACCTTGTTATGTCCAAAACCGTTCGTTTTGCATTCATCATTTAAAAAAATTATTCAAACTAGTGAATACAGCCGATCTACAAGCACACGGTGCGAGGCGTTTTGTGCTTGAAGATCTGCTGTTTTCACTACTTTTGTGCGACGGCCTTTTACGTTGAAGCAGGGCTTTACCTTGCGAAAGAACTATTACATTTGAAATTTGGAGATGGAAGGTTTCCACACGACAACGATGATATACAGTATACGTTGTTGTAGGCCCAACAGCAAAAGTAGCCAATCTGTGAGCTTGCAGTTGTACATTTTTGCTATATTTGACAATTTCAGCCTTTTAATGACATGCCCAAATTAGGGACGGCAAGAACGAAAGTGCCAGTGCCGCCGCCAAGCACGTCTCTCAGCAGGAAACCTCATAATGGTGCGACTCGTGTTCAATATGTGAACTAAGAATGTAATTAGAGCCTTTTTACATGGCTATGATGGTCCTTCTCAGACGCGCCAAGTCTCATCCGATAAGCGTATCCCTTCAAGCGCGTATTTTACAGCGACCGTAATTCGAAGGGGGGCTCGGGGGGCAGAACAAATTTTATTGGTCCGGATTGATAAGACGGGCCTTGAAGAAGACTGTGGTGAGCGGCCCGCTACAGAGAGAAGAGGGGGGCCTCAAGCAAAATGAAAAGGAAAAGGCCCTTTGGGACAGTACTTTTGTCCCAATTACGGGCTAATCCCTTTAGTTTCAGAGAAAGTGGAGCCCCCCTGCTAGCTCTCTGTGGAGATGAGGAGGGTTGGGGGCAAGCTGCCTGCAGAGGAGCCAAGCAGATGACAGTGAGCAGAGACACTCGTTGGCCCCCCCGAAGACGACAAAGTCAAAGAACTAATCATCAGTCCTTTTGTCTTTGAAATTCCCCCTCTTTTACATGAAAATGTGACACTTTTCAGCCTTGTCAGAAATGTTAAACGGTGGAACCGTGGCTCGTTTTTTTAAATCTTTATGCGATTAATCGGCTTTTGAAAGTGAAAGCTTCAGTGAAGCACCTGCTTGTCTGCCACGCATGGTTCGTTTTATTTCATTTCGTTTTTGTCACGTCAGGCGAACGTTTGGAGAACGACAGCATTGAGTTTGTTTCATAGTGCATATTTCCCCGTTCTTTACTGCGTTAAGAAAGCTACGGTATGTTAATTCATCAATGTAGCTAACAATACAATCTTGCAGTTAATTTAACGCTGCCAATTTCACTATGAAGTACTCCTCCACTTCTCCGATGGTTCAGAGGCCGATTACGAGGTCACAACTTCGGAACCATCGGCACGCTCGACACAGGCGAAACGCGGAGCCGTTTCTTACCACTTTGACTCACAGCATTATGCCTTTTACTCTTTAGTCATCATTAGCATTGGGGAGAGAGAGAGGGGATCATGGACCATCGCGATTATGCAAACCGAGGGGTTGCAAGGAGTAAGGCAATTAGCAGGGCCGGGGTGCGAAAAACAAACACATTTGGTGAAGTTTCACCCTTATTACCTCATTACGATGTGCAACGAAGGAGAAGAGCATCTCCCTCTGCCTACAGGCCCCTGGCTATGTGAACAGAGAGGGGGAGAGGGCCATCGGTGGGGGCTCCTCTGAGAAAAGAGGGAGCCATATTGCTTTGGGGGTCACAACCAAAGGTTCAAGGAGGAGAAAGTCATGCAAGATTTAGGTGTGCGTGTGTTTGTGGGTTTCACACTGCATACATGTTATAGCTAGGCTGTAGGCGTCGGGTTATACCGCGCATTCGGGTTGATTAGCATATTTCAGTGGTTCTCAACCTTTTCAGGCCGCGACCCCAAAATAATCATATTTTAACTGGGGACCCCCCACCCTGACGAACACTAAGAGTTTTTTTTTTATTTTCATAATTTTTATCCCACGATTTTGTAACCCATTTTTTTAACCAGTGCCAATTGCTTATGTAATCCTGGGCTCTGCTCTCTTGAGGCGTTACATTTTGTATAACACAGTTCTATTGTGAAAATAGCAGATCTACATGCTCACAACGCCTCGCAACTGTGAGCATGTAGATCATCTATTTTCACAATTTCTGCCTTTAATATTTGACAATTCGGCCAATGTTTAATTTGTCATTTTAAATGTATTAAAAAGTCCTTAAATTGTCACTTTAGAAATACCCTCTATACATTAAAACTTTATGTTGATTTGTTTACTGTTGAGTGTATGGGAAAACAATGTTGCACATTAAGTTAATAATCTGGGGGTCCCGACCCACATGTTGAGAACCACTGTGTTATTTGCCTGTACTGTGTGTCGGACCGTTAAAACCGCTCCTCCATCATCGCTACAAGCACGGTCGGGGTCCCCGTGTCCCGCACCCCGAACTCTCACCTCCGTACGGGAGGAGGCGAGGGGGGGCAGCCGGCGGCTTTTATGAGCCGCTGTTCTCAAAGCAATTACCGGCTTTAATGAGGCTGTCTGGAATTTCACAAGCCCCCTCCGCCGTGTCATTTAAGCCGCGCTCAGGAAAAATATAAAACAACTACAGAGAGAGGCAGCCGACCGTCTTGAGACGGATGCAAGAGAGCAGAAAAGAAGGGAAAAAAAGGAAGGCATCTTTCACGTGCGCGTGCGTGCGTGTATATGTGCGTGCATGCACATTGTGTGTATGTGTGAGTATGTGAGTGCAGCCTTAAAAATAAACCCCTGCTGGCTTTTCAACACTCTCCCACCTTGAATGAAGTCTATTCTGTCAACATTAAAGGCCAATTTTGCATCATATAATGCATCATGCTGCATCATATGATGCAAAATGCATCACTAGTCATGCTGAAATACTAAAATATCTTCAAACACAGCTTGAACACAAAAAATAACTCAGGATTGTGTTGATCGTGTCCCAAACAACAATAAAATAAGATCTGGTTGTCCCAGAGGTGAACTGGGCCTTCAAAGTGTCATTTGAAGGTACAAAATGCAGCGTCTTTTGTACTGTGGTGGTATTTCACTTTTACAAAATGTCTGGAAAGTTTTTATTTTGTGGCAATCTCCTACAGGCAACTAACCTTCCCCCTTTTTTCTCTCTCTTTCTATGTGTTCCTGGCGTGTTCCTTCTTCCGTCATCAATAGGTAAGTGTCTCTGAATATTACAATTGATATGATATTGATATTGTCGTTGTCGGGTGAAAACCTTGTATGTCCAAAACCATTGGTTTTGCACTTATCATTTTAAAAATGATTTAAACTAGTGAAAACAGCCGATCTACAAGCACACAACGCCTCGCACCGGGAGGCGTTGTGTGCTTGTAGATCTGCTGTTTTCACTACTTTTGTGCGACGGCCTTGTATGATGAAGCAGGTCTTTACTTTGCGAAAGAACGTACAAATTTGAAACTTGGAGATACAAGGTTTCAACCCAACAACGACGATTTGTAGCTCTCACCACCCGCAGTCACAACACATCAAGGATGCCTCTTGTTCAATACACGTCTGGTAATACTGTTCACACCTTTAATAACGAAGGCTATTCTAGACTAGACCCATTAGAAACGCATTCCTCATTCTTTCCTGTAAGCAGAGATTTGTCAGATAACTCTTGGCTGTGTGTGTGTGTGTGTGTGTGTGTGTGTGTGTGTGTGTGGAGGGAGGGGCTAAAAAGCAGATAGCAGCTCTTGGTGAGGAAGTTGTTGGGGCTTTAGCGGTCTGGACTGGAGAGCACAAGCTTCCAATGTGAGTCGTATGCGAACCCCTGGCGGTGCAGGTAGATGCGGTAATGCAAAAATGGCCACCGCCCCACCCCGGCAGTCTTATATGGAGCTGAGGGGGTTTACCGCATGCAGGCTTCTGCTATCTCTCACACACATAGATAGGCCTGCCTTCTGTGGCTTTCCTGTGACGTTTTTAGTCGATGCATATCAAGACGAAAACCGTGCTTTGATAGCATATCCCGTCCTCACATGTTTTTCAATTTCCATGTATCCCTGCCTCTCTAAAACAGCGGTTATCAAACTGTGGGTCAGGAAACTATTTTGGGGGGTCTCCAGATAATTAACTTAATGTTTTTTCACACTCAAAAGTAAACAAACCAACATAAAGTTTAAGTGTATTGAGGGTATCTGCACATTTCTAAAATGACATATTAAACATTGACCAAATTGTCATATATTAGAAGCAGAAATTGTGAAAATAGCAGATCTACATGGGTGAGCATGTACATCGGCTAGAGCATGTAGATCGGCTAGAACCGTGTTATACAAAATGTAATGCCTCAACTCTTGGTGCTCGTCAGGGTGGCGTGGGTCCCCAGTTAAAACATGATTATTTGGGGGGTCGCGGCCTGAAATGGTTGAGAACCACTGCTACTAAAAGATCTAAAAAATCCAGCGTCACCTCTGCAGCCAAAGAGCCCTCCTGCGGACCGCTTTAATGCCTGACCCGGTAGCTCATCTGTGGGAGACCGGGAGGGGGGAGGGGAGACCCCCAGGGGTTAAAGGTCAGGGCTTGGCCTATGACGGGGGGAGGGCAAGGCGCCCGCCTCGACATGCAAATGAGTTGTGATACAGCCTGACGGGTGCGTCCTGTGGGATTTGGTGTGTGATTGGAGAGAGAGGGTATCCCAGGACAGGGGTGAGAGGTCACCAAACAGGAGCAGCTGATAGAAAGAGGGGTGGGGTGGCAGTGATGAAAAAAAAAAAAAAAAAAAGAATATATTGGCTCTATTCTATAAATGTCTTCTAAATCCTTCTTCTAAGTCATCGGTTCTCAAACTTTTTCATGTCAAGGACCCCCAAAATGACATGTATTTGAACATCTCAAAATATGTTGTTCCAGGGACCCCCCCAAAAGCAGAGATTTAAAAGTTTGCTTTGAAAAACGTATATTCAAAGATTTGCACACATCTTCGCGATTTTTCAAAAATAGCAGATCCACATGCTGCAAGCTTGTAGATCTGCTATTTTTCAACGAGCAAAAGGAAAAGCAAAGGGTAAAGGGATGGACGGGGAGGTGGGCAGGCGGGGAGGCAGAGATGATCCGCGGAGCAAAACAAGAGCAAAGTGCAAGCGGAGCGAGGAGGAGGAGGAGGCGTGTAAGGCGTAAGCAGGGTTGAGGAGACACCTTTACCCTACATAAGTAAGTCATTAATCTCTGCGTGGAGCGGAGTGTAGTGTACTTGTTTCAATTGCACCCCGCCTCCCCCTTTTTCCTCCGTACCTGACCTCCTTGAGTCTGTAGGTAGTCTTCTCTGAGTCCCTCTCTGAGTCCACACTAGGGATGGGACGATATGAAAATGTCATATCACGATTATTGTGACAAAAGAAATCGCGATTTACCATATTATCGTGATAATCAAAATCCATTATCCTGGGGCGGAACATTTTCCCAAAAATAGCCGATCTACTGTGAGCTTGTAGATCGGCTATTTTTTGGCAAAGACATTTGAAAGGGAGTGAAAAAAAGACTGACTGTTTAAGTGGTACCGGATATGCAGCTCGGCAAATAAAAGCTGAATTGATCCCAGTGCATGACGGAGGACGATATCACAATATATTATTAAATCTCCACGATACGATTACCACGAGTGTTTTTTATCACGATAAACGATAACATCGCTTATCGTCCCATCCCTAATCCAGACTTGGGGTCGGGACGTCCCACGCGACGACGGCGAGAGAGGAACTGAAAGCGAGAGATGTAAAAAAAAAAAGAAGAAAAAAACACAGAGTAAAAGTGTAGGAAATAGGATGAAGAGTGTGTGTGTGTGTGTGTGTGTGTGTGTGTGTGTGTGCGTGTGCGTGCGCGTGCGTGTGTGCGTGTGCGTGTGTTGGGGGCACACCCCTACGCCCTTGCAGGTTTCTCTATCACTCAGCTTCCATTAATTTTTAATTGCTTCCTCTGCCTGGCACAGAGCTCCACTTTTCACTCAGCGAGCAGAACGGAGAGACCCGGGAGGAGGAGGAGGAGGGGAGATGAAGGGTAGCCCAGGAATGGCGGGTGGAGGGAGGACAGGAAGGAAAAGAGATGTAGACACAGAGAGAGAGAGAGAGAGAGAGGGAGAGGGAATCAGAGATGGGAGGAGAAGATAGGCGCTCACACGTGTGCATTTCTTTGCACTCGCAGATTTCGTCGCTGTCGGGCAGAAAACCTCGCATCTCCGAGTTTCGAATGTGTACGTTTTTCCCGCGAAGTAAAGCCCTGCTTCATCGGACGAGTCCAGCGCACAAAAGTAGTGAAAACAGCAGATCTACAAGCACACAACGCCTCGCTGCGCGAGGCGTTGTGTGCTTGTAGATCGGCTGTTTTCACTAGTTTAGTTCGTTTTTTTTAAATGATGAAAACGAACGGTTTTGGACGTACAAGGTTTCCCACCCGACAAACGACGATTTACACAAACACTCCTTGAATCCTCCGGCCTGGATTTATCCATTTGGAACTCTGACCTCTCGTAACTCAGTTAAAGGGTCCTATAGCGTCGGCTCCCAGAGCTCTCGATCCCACACAACTCAACCCTCTTCCCCTCTCTTTAAAGAGCCTACTTCACCCCTCTCGCCTTCACCCCTCTCTCGCCTCCCTCCGTGAACCCACCACCACCCCCACCCTCTCTCTTTGGCCATTTCTCCGTCCTTTTCCTCCACCTGAGACCTGTACGGTCTCTCCTTTATCGCCGTGGGGAAATAAAAAAAAGAAGGGCTGGAGGAGGAGGGAAACCGAAGAAGCCTTTGATGAAAACAGTGGAGTTTTCAGCACACTCGGCACTTCGCTCCCTCTCTCTCTCTCTCTCCTTCTCCTTCCCCTCCTTGTTCAGCCTCTCTAAATTAAACATCAAAGGGAGAGCCCTCTCCACGAGGTGCTCTCGTCCATGCTGCCAGCGATGCGACCCCCCCCCCCCCCCCCTTTGAAAGAAGTCGCGAAAATGTATTTCACACCCAATCTGCCTCATCTCCTCTCCTCTCCTCCCTCTCTTCTCCTCTCCTCTCTTCCTCCCTTCTCGTCTTCTCTGACTGGATTGGTGTCTCTTTGAGTTGTCAAGAAGACGATGGTAGCGCTGGTGTGGGTTGGACAGAAAAATAACAAGGGCCGGGGAAATAGAAAGGGAAAGATTGAGATGTATTGAGGTACTTGAGGTATTTGTACTTTACTTGGATCCAAATATTGTACTTTTACGCCACTACAACTGCTTGTAAACTTTAGTTACTAGTAACTTTGCAGATATAAATTATAATATTATAAAACTTACACAAACCACTTTAGCCCCTATTTTATATCTGGGCTATTTGAAAATAGCTGATCTGCTATTTTCAAACATGTTGTACTTTTGTTACTTTAAGTACATTTTAATGCCAACACTTTCATACTTTTACTCAAGTACATTTTGAATTCTGGATTTTTACTTGTAACAGAGTACATCTACATTGCAGTACTTTTACTTAAGTAAAGAATGTGAGTACATTTCCCACCTCTGCTAATTAAACCGCTAGCGCAAGGGTGGGAGAGAATGACGTGCAGCTCTGTCCCGTCCCCTTTAAGAGAGAGAGAACGAGAGAGAACGAGAGCGAGAGAGAGAGATGGGTCCCTGCCTGCGGAATACATTAGAGCTCTTGAGTCTGAGGGCGAGAGACAGAGGGAAAGAGGGGAGGAGCAGAGGAGAGAGAGAGAGAGAGAAAGAGAGAGGCAGGCATTGCTGCGGAGGGGAGGGGGTGCTAGAGAATGGAACAGCTGCAGTCTGGCTCTCCAGCCTCCTGGCTAGACTGCTGAAAGTTATTATTGAGTTCCTGAGCAGAGACTCGCCTCCCTCCCTCCCTCCCTCCCTCCCTCCCTCCCTCCCTCCCTCCGCTGCTGAACAGACGCAGGAGAAGCAGTACAAGGGGATGAGGGAGGGAGAGAGAGAGAGAGAGAGAGAGAGAGAGAGAGAGAGAGAGAGAGAGAGCAAAGCTGACAGACGAGAGCGTAGAGAGAGAGGTAGAGAGAAGTGTAACGCAGGAAGGGACACGGAGAGAGGAGAGGAAGGGAGGAGGAGGACAGAGCGATATAGAGAGAGAGAGAGGAAGATTACTGGCTCCTTGCCATGCCCTTTCTCTGTGACCTTCCTCGTAAATAGCACACATGATTTTTTTTCCTTCTCTTCCTTCTCTCGCCTTCTCTGATTCCAGCGGGAGAGAGAGAGACTGAGAGGGAGAGAGAGAGACAGAACGTTTGCGGCGGATTTGAATGGAATTAGAAACGGCAGAATAGAATGGATATGGTCCTGATAATTTGGCCTTCTAACTTCAGTGCAATCGAATAAGAAAACACACAAAACAAAAGCAGATCTGAGAGCTCGCGACGCGTTGCACCAGATCGGCTGTTTTCAGCACTTGACTTAAGTCGTACAACGATTTTAACACCGTGCAAGTCTCCTAATTTCATTTTTGGTACATTGTCCAGCTGCTCAGTGAAAGGTCTGAGGCATCCTTTATGCACATTACAATTTGGAAGCAGGAGAGAAAAAAAAGCGGAAGTGGTCTGGATGCTGGCAAATTGATTGTTAATTAATTGAGCAAATTTGTATACAATTTTCTCTCACTAAAAGGTGCTGATCAACCATTTCACTGCTACCTCCAACTTCTGCTGAAAACACGTGACTTTCCTAAGGTCACAGGACCGAGGACACCTTCCACAGCTCATTTGACTGTAAAATAGAGCAGTGTTGCAATTAACGATTCCATAAATTGGTTTGCCAAATTAAATTGGCAGAGTGTGACACGGAGTCTCTTCAGAGACGCGGCCAAGCCGTGCGTTTTAGTCCGTATTGGAAAAAAAAGAGGGAGAGAAAAAAGAATCGGGGGTTTGTGCAAAGTTCAGAGTTATGTCTTCGCTAATACTATTTGGAAGTAAAATAGCGTTTTAGAGTGCCTCATTTATGGCCGCTATTAATAATGCTGCTGCTGCTGGCAAAGGGCTGCGCTCGTTCAATATCTGCTGCAGTGAGAGACACGTTAAGTTTATGCGCTGCAATTACGGTAACGAGGACGATGTTGTGGTCACCAGTCAAAATGACTCGAGGCAAGAAGCAAATGATCAGGTGGCAGTCAGTTGGGATGGGACGATAAGCGATACTATCGTTTATCGTGATAAAAAACACTCGCGATAATCGTATCGCGGAGATTGTATTTATCGTGATATCGTCCTCCGTCATGCACTGGGTTCGATTCACCACTTAAACCCTCTATAAGGTAAAAGGTATTTAACCCTCTACAATTGGTAAAAGGTACTTAAAATATACATAGTCTTTTTTCACTCTCTATCAAATAGCCGATCTACAAGCTCACAACGCATCGCAACGCGTTATTTTTTGGCAAATGTTCCGCCCAGGATAATGGATTTAGATTATCGCGATTATATCGTAAATCTCGATTTATTTTGTCACCATATCGCGATATGACATTTTCATATCGTCCCATGCCTAGGTGGCAGTTGAATTCATAACAAGGTGGCATAGCACTGTCTCTCTCTCTCTCTCTCTCTCTCTCTCTCTCTCTCTCATCTCTCTCTCTCTCTCTCTCTCTCTCTCTCTCTCTCCTCCCTCTCTCGCTCTCTCCCTCTCCATCTCCGTGTCACTGGGAGGCGAGTCACTGCGGCGTTGCCACGCCGACCGAGACAGATGGCACGTGGAGCGTGAAAGGGCAGCGGCGCTCGCTCTGCCCCGGTGCCCCCCATACCAACCCCCACCTGGGTGCCACCTGCTCTCCTCGTCTGTTGTACCCTCACGCCAGCCTGTCCCCCGTCCCTCCTCCCACACACATGCACACACACATGCACACACACACACACACACACACACTAGAGTGTACCAGGTACCCACTCCACTACTGTACTGTAAGTAAGCCCTACAGATTCGCCGTGCTGCTGTATTGGCCCCGCAGGCTGACCTATATAGCTAGCTCTAGTTATGCCTTTCTCTCTCATAGCAAAATTCAACTGAGTCACCCGCACTCTTCCTTAAAGCCAGCCTTGTCATATAGGCTTGGCCAAACGGCCTGATTGCTTAAGACACAAAATAGGCCCTCTAGATTCATTTGTTTTCCCCTAGTAGCCGCCTTTCAGTTCACGTGAGAGAGGACCCGCCTCCCTGATATGATGGCTGCAAAGTCAACATGAATCTACATTGTGCTATATTTCAGTGTTTCTCAAACTTTCACATTTCAAGGTCTTACCTTAATTCTGACAGTGTACAAATGGAACCAAATGAACCCGTTAGGGTTCACTTGTATGAGCCAGTTTAGACCCCCATAAAGGAACCCACAGAGTCCCAGGAATCCACTTTGAGAACCACTGCTATATTTTATAGCTTTAGCCTTTAGCTAGCTGTTGGCGTTCTACATACATCCTAGCTAGCCCAACAAAATGGATGCGCGCTCTTCACACCACTCCAGAGCATTGCTTAAACGTCAGGTCCGCTCCAGGACTTTCTCTCTCTTAGATTTTTTACAACGGGAGATGTGGATTAGCTCACTGTGGGCCTTGAATAAGACGGCTTGTTCCAAAACAGATGTGCCGTGTTGCGCAGGGCCCTAGCGAGAGAATGAGCTCATTGTTTACAGTTGAACCTGGTGCTAATCTTTTCTGAAACGCTAACAGCTGCCTAACTGCACCCCTAGCCAGTCTTGATATAGGCCCCCCCTGGGTCTCTGTGTGTGTGTGTGTGTGTGTGTGTGTGTGTGTGTGTGTGTGTGTGTGTGTGTGTGTGTGTGTGTGTGTGTGTGTGTGTGTGTGTGTGTGTGTGTGTGTGTGTGTGTGTGCGCGTGCGTGTACATGCAAGTGCGTATGTGTATGTGTGTGTTGGCGTGTGTCTGTGTTGGCTCAGCCAGACTCCAAAAGACCAGCCAGGCGCCTGATGCTCGCTCTCCCCCTCCACTAAAAGTACCATCAACTCCATCCCCGCGCACTCCCCAAATCTAATCTACTCAATGCAATCGATCTGCACCAGTACCCACACAGCCGGAGCAGACCTGCCAGTGTCAGGTTGCCTGCTTAAGTCCCCTACGCATAGGAAGGATTGGGTGAAATCACGTTGGGGGGCTTTAGTTCGACGCACGCACACGCACGCACACGTGCACACACACACACACACACACACACACACACACACACACACACACACACACACAGTCCCATAAGTCAGCTGTTGTATCACAGTGCCCTCGCATGCGTTACCATCTCGTAAATTAAAAGTTTGACTATTCCACTTCTATAGCTTTTGCATAAAACCCCAGGTACATCATGTCCCTCTCCTATACATGTATGTACTGGATGTCCTTTGTATCGCTCATTATTGCTGCAAACAATGGACACTACAATACCCAGCATGCTTTTCTCTTGCTTGGCAGCATTCTCAGACTTGGATTAGGCCAGGTCCTACCTCCTCGACATTGGTCTATGTCTTTCATACATTACATTTCTGTACAAGTTCATAGTAACCCATAGCTCAGCGTGTAAACCGATGGCATCTCTAGTGTAGACTGCTCTGGGACTTTGTAGCGCCAGTAAACTCAGACATATTTCATTCATGACTCGTATTCACACCAAGAGACACATGCAGGCAGATCAAGTGGAATGCTCTTTGAGAGCTGTTGAATGGACGTAAATTAAAGGAATGGAGTGATAAAAAAAAGAGTCAGGAGACGATCGTTGTTTTCCTCCTTAATTAACCCCCATTCGTCTTGGGCTATTAGCATCCTTCTAATCGACCATCACTATTAGCAATCAATGGGGGAGTAATGCTTAATTGAATACTCAGTCTGTAGTGTGACAGTGGCGCATGCCAAGAATATCAGATAGACAAGCTCACAACACTGTGCATCCACGATGCGTTGGCTATTTTCGGCATTCAGCGCCGTTTTACGGCGAAGTATAAATTGGGCTTAAAGAGAAAGTGTCACTATATTAAGCAGCATCCGGTGTATGTACAGTAAATGTCAAGTTTGACTTCTTCATATAAACAAATAAAATATTTGAGATTTTCCACTGTCTTTGGCAAAATGTCATGGGCATAAAGGAAATGGAAAATTTGCGTAGTGTAAAATGTGAAATTACAGCCAAATACTGCTATAATGGCAGCCGACAACAAGATGTTACTGGATACGTAACGGGAGGTATCAAAACCAAGCGCTGCAAAAATGTCAGAGCCCGTTTATCTTCCCATTTGACAACTTTCTTTGACAAGGAGTCGAAATAGAAAGGCGTCGGGAAAGAGAAGCGACATCATTTTCACCTCCCTCCCATCTATTATTTTTAACACTCGTCTTCCCATGGCCGCTGTGAGCCCTCCTCGCCACTTGTCCATTCTCTGTGAAGTACAAGCCCCCATGTTCGGTTTCACCTCAGCGCCGGCGACGACACGCGTGCGTTTCCTCTGCTTTAAATGTATATTTTATAGGCCTGCGCAGACGCCGGGGAGCAGCCCGGGCCCTTGTTTGTGGCGAGCGGCGGAGCTAGAGACAGTTTGATGTTAATTCCCCCACACTTAAGCCCACGGGCGGCTTCCTGCCTGCCTGCGTCGGCTCTTGATGCATTTTTTATTTTTCTTCTTTGCCGTTTCCTCCCAACCCAAGCCTCCCTCCTATCGCTACCATTTTCCCTTCTCATTGTTGCATTTTCTGCCCCCACCTTGTTTCTTTCTTTACTCGCTGTTATGGGACTGTCAAACCCCCACACATGACAAAGAGGGTGAAACGGGGGAAGGCGAAAGTCGAGGAAGTACCCTCTTCCTCTCTCCCTCCTTATTTCTAATTTTACTGGGGCCGGGCTCGTCCGAAAGGGGTTTCGCCTTCAAGAATAAAGTGGAGAGAGAGCGAGAGAGAGAGAGAGAGGAAGGAAAAGCGAACTCACGGGGAAGCACAGTCAGTGGAAAATGTGAGAGACTGCCAGGTTGAACTGGTACACACCGCGGGCTCTGGAGGGAACACGTTTGCTTCCTCCGTTCCTCCAAGAGAAAGACAGATGTTTTCTCTTGCTCTGCTCCTCGCACTTTAAGCTCTTTCCCCTCTGTGCGCGACCTACAGTGGCGTCCCCAAGGGCAAATTAGCCCCCCTCACTCCCCCTCCTCCCTCGAAATAAAATAAAAATAAAAATGGGAGTTCCTGGCGCTAGCCTGGAATTCCTGGTCTCGGGCCCTAATGGCAGTGCTGAGGGGGTTTGTCAGGAAGCTTGAACACTTGAACAGAAGAGGTCCGTTCATATCCACTTGGCCCCCCTTTACCTAAACTAATTGTTGTTTTTAGCGTCGGCATCTGCGCACTGTAACCCCTCCTCCACCCCCCACAAACACACACACACACGTTTCCCATCGTTAAAACAGATGAAACTGGGACTTTTTAAGCTCGTCGAATGAATGTTCCCAGAGGGATTTTTGGCATTGGGAAACGGATTGGACATTTGAGACATGTTGCAGTCAAAGCTTAACTTGTTTTTTATTCATGAAGTACAGCTGATTATAACTGCATGCTTCTCAGAACCAAAACGTGCTTGTGATAAATCCCCCTGGAATCTCATCTCCTCGGACATAGACCTGGAATCTCATCTCCTCGGACATAGACATAACACATGAGTGTGACTCTCTGCCTGTGTGTGTGTGTGTGCGTGCGTGCGCGTGCGCGCATTGTTTATGATAAACCATTATGTAATTGTGTTGTGAATGTCAGCCCAACTCAGGAGGGCCTAACGTGTTGGAGTGAAACGTCTAATAGTTCAACATGCAACAGTAAAGAATATAGATCAGGGGTCTTCAACAGGGGGTCTGGGACCCCTAGGGGGTCCCCAGAGTTACTACAGGGGGTCCTCGAAATCTTTGAGTGATAGAAACATTTTTTTCTCCTTTTTTGTATTAACCACTTGAACCCTAGCGTCCATATTCTGAGAACTTTAGCCAAAAATAGCAGATCTACAGCTTGCGAGGCGTTGTGAGCTTGTAGATCGGCTATTTTTGGCAAAGAGGTTTGGTGTTTAGGGGAAAAGAGCAGACTAAGTACAGAGTGAAAGGTCAAGTTCATTAAGTATTGTCGGTTCAAGTGGTTAAATATCTGAAAACACAAATTGACATGAATCCAAAATACACTGATGATTGTGCTGTCAAACAATGAAACTATATTGAATCTATGAACAGGTTGTGGGGGTCCCTGCTTCATCTCTCTCTCTCAACTAAGGGGTCCTTGGCCTGAAAACGTTGAACACCCCTGATATAGATAAATGAAATAACCGTACCTAACCACTTACTGTAGTCTACTAGTGTAAGCCCGGTATACAAAGATGGCCAAACTACTACTAAGCTAAAAATAATATCGCCCCAAAGTAGGGACACCAGCCAGGTTGAAAGGGGTTAAAGAGAAAGAAAAGACGCACAACAACAAGAGATGTCACTGGAGAGATAGATGGTAAATGATACGCAAAAGGAAAAAAAGAAAAAGACAGAGGAGAAAGAGAGAGAGGGACAGAAACAGACTGCTGACAAAGTCCAGAGCCGGGCTGATAGTGAGTGTATGACGTCTTCTCCCAGAGTCTGTCTTTCTGGCTCTTGTCTGTGTGTCACGTACATTTTCCCAAGCCACCAATAGCCCCCCCTCCCCTCCATCCATCCATCCATCCATCCCTCCCTCCCTCTCTCTCTCTCTCTCTCTCTCTCTCTCTCTCCGGAGCCCAGATATCCCACAGGGCCGAGGGGTTGGCTGAGGGCAGCGAGGTGATTGGCCAGAGCGACAGACAGACGGCTGGGCTCGGTGCTGGCCAATGTCAGCTGACAATGTCTGTGTGTGTGTGTGTGTGTGTGTGTGTGTGTGTGTGTGTGTGTGTGTGTGTGTGTGTGTGTGTGTGTGCGTGTGTGTGTGTGCGCGCGCGCACGCACTCGTGTGCTTGTCTGTGTACTAGCAATAGGATTTGACTGCCCTGTATTCCGTCGTCGACGTGTGGAAACCTTGTATGTCCAAACATACTTGCTTGTAGATCTGCTATTTTCACTAGTTTTGTGCGACGGTCTTATATGATGAGGCAGGCTCTTTAATGTAATTTAAGAGAAAAAACATTCACATTTGAAACACGAGGTTTCTGCCCGACAGTGACCATTTGTTTAGTGAATGTGTGCGTTATGTGTTCCACCGACATTACAGTATATGTGTTCCTTCCTCTGTGTGTGGATATATGTGTGTGTGTTTTTGTGCGCTGATATGAGTCATTCAATGGTGTTTGCATCAGTGCAGCACACAACACACATAACATGTACAGTACACTACAGCACCAGGGACGTGCAGAGAATGTTAGAGAGGCAGGGGCTGACATTTCGTCAAAGGGCCTTTTGGTGAAAACACACATTTCTTGATTTCAACATAAGATGCTGCATTCTAGTTCAGGAGAGTTTGGACAAGGAAATTCACTTGAATGCTGCCTTCAGGGTATGGCATGGAAAAGGGGGCATTTGCATTTCTTCACCATAGTAAAAACTGCATTCATGGTCTGGAGAGGGCACTTTTTTACAGATGGATAAAAGGGCAGGGGCTCGAGCCCCCTTTGATGTCTATGTGTGCACGTGCCTGTAACAGCACCATATAACAGAACTTGCACTTGCCTTTTTATCCGGCCCTTGTTTTGCCACAGAATTGCCATGTTTTCTTTTCCTCCACATCTCTCTCTCTCTCTCTCTCTCTCTCTCTCTCTCTCTCTCTCTCTCTCTCTCTCTCTCTCTCTCTCTCTCTCTCTCTCTGATACATTTGTTCGATTGAACAATTTACGCATTAGGAAATGGCTAGAAAATTACCCCTCTCTGCCTCTCTTGGCCAGGAAACGGCGAACGTCTGAGATTCGTCACTCGTTCCATCTGGCGGGGCCCGGGGGGAGGAAGGGGGGG
>NC_137818.1:47003668-47088668 GCF_963921795.1 Nannobrachium achirus
ATGTTTTGCCGTGAACTCCTCTCCGCCCTAAGGCCATCAACAACATAAAACCCAACCTTTTTAATTAAGACGGATTCCAGTGAAGAAAAGAAGAACACCTGCACCCACCCACCCACCCACCCACCCTCCCCGCCGTACAACCACAGCATCCTGTCATTGGCTTCCTGTCCTTCCCTTTCCCCCCCCGTCTCTCACAAGGAGCTGGCGTAGCTCTTTCACACGTCTAGTCCCTGGTGTGCCAGCCATGTGATTGGCCCGGGGTCTGGCTAATGGAGTTTCCTTGTCCCGTCACCACCCAGCCACTCTACTACTACTCGTAACCATCCGTAACCACTGCCCTGTACTAAACCCTATGTACTTTGCCATACAAGAATAAACAGCACAAATAGCCGATCTACAAGCTCACAATGCGTTTAAATAATAATATTTTTTTAAAGGTTTCAGAGATTTTGGCCTACGCCATGCCACGGTGCTGCTCAAGTCAACGCCTCAACATTAAACGACGATCATTCCCATGTGCCACATTCCGATCTCTGAGTGACCTCGCATGACTAACAGGTCATTTTGACCTGTTTTTGAGATTTAGAAATGGAATTAGAATGCTCTGGAAACACTCAAAACATTTTATTTCATATTTACAAAACATCTCAAATGATAGAAAAAAACAAGACTTTGCTTGTATGATGAAGGAAAAATCATGAAAGGGAAAATTTCGCAGAGTTTCCAGAGCAAACCCAAACCAGCTCAAAATCTCAAAATCAGGTTCAGTCATGCCAGTGATGCGTTTTGCATCATATGATGCAAAATGCATCACTAGCACATGCTGAATACTAAAATATCTCAAAAAACAGACTGAACTCAAAAAATAACTCAGGATTGTGTTGATCGTGTCCCAAACAACAATAAAATAAGATAGGGTTGTCCCAGGGGTGAAGTGGCCCTTTAAGGTTTCAACTAATTGTCCAAAACACAAGGTTGCTCTGCGACCCACCCAATGCAATGTTCTCTGTCGCCATAATGGTGCAGGTGAAAAAAGCGGGAACAAAGGAATGAAGCTGAAAGTGCTAAAAAAGAAAACCCAAGATGGTAGAGGAGGCCAGGAGGACACCCAGCTTGACCGGGTGCTGCTCTCTGTTTGACCCCAGGGTTTTAGTGCCCAGTTGGCCCCTTGTGAGCCACATGAGCTTTTTACGTCTCTTTGTCTTTTACGGCGCCCTTGCTTTTTACTTGTCTCTATGCCCCCGGCGAGCAGTTGGGGCCAGAATGCAGTGGAACAACAAACCCAAATAGTGGCTATAAACTTCAGACTTGTTTACGGTCTGAACGCTCACCTCCAGGTGAACTCCCGCTACAGACACAACTGTCCTCTTTTGGCGAACCAATAAAAACAACAACCTGACCCCAACTTCACCCGCCCAAAAAATGCCCTTTGGAAGACTTCAATGGGAACGCTGTCTTTTCACTCATCTGTGGTCCATTGAGGTACCATTTAACCACCCGACCACGACCCCACTCAAACTGTTCTCTTTAAGAGTATCTGTCGCCAATGCTTGCTACCGTTAACGCGGAGGCATTAAATGACACATTCTTCTATAATCACTGTTAAAATGCATTATAGTGTGATTAAAGGTTGGGCTACTATAAGTGGTGCTTTACGTAAAGTAATGGGTTGTAGGCAGAGCAGTTGTGTGTTCTTACATAGTTTTTATGCTTTGTTTTTATAAGCACCTAGTTATATTGACTTATAATCACACTAATGCATTGTAACAGTGATTAGAATACCTTATACAATTACCTTATTAAAACTATAACAATTATAATACACAGGCCAAAGGAAAAAAGCTGTGAGTGACCAGTAATAATTTTGTATTATGATATTGACCTTTATAAGAAATTATGAATGGCTGCATTATGAGTACTTATGAGTGCTTATAACTGTAATTATACGGCGTTATAAGCAGATTACAATGATTTATATTTGACCTTATAAGTAATTGTAAAATGCTTAATGTTGTATGGTTATTATTGTTATAAAGTACTATGTGTATAGTTCTTATAACTATAATTATACAGTGTTAACTTATAAGCAGATTATAATAAATATGTTTATAATGCATTATATATACATGGGCTTCATAGGAATTGTTATGTTTTTGGGAAAATTCTAGAGTATTTCTTTTAAAATTCATGCCTGTAATGAAACAGGACAAAACAGGAACGCCATGGGTTGAAAGTTACCGCTATCTCCTCCTCTTCCCCTCCCCCACCTCCCCTCATGATTTTACCACTTACTTAATTTAACCCAATTAATCCTCCACCTGCCGTCCAGGCACATGCACTATGCTGCAAAGCTAATTAAATCCTAGCTTCAGATCTCCATGGCTGCAGCTTTTATAAGACACATCTGTAGCCCTGTGGCGCAGATGGGCCAGGCCTGATAGATATGTCTCAATGGAGCCTCGCAGGGCTCTCAGTGACATTTGATAGGGCCTTCTGGAGTCATTGGAGTTTTTTCTTGAATCAGAGATGGCGGCGTGGCTCTCTTTCATTAAGGCAGGTGCTGACTGACTGCCAGGTATGCCACCGTTCATACAGGTATTTGCGGTGGAGGAGGTTTGAGTCGCAGATCAAAGACGGGGAGGGTGATTGCCACCGACTGGTATATAGCGCCGTCTTTATGAAACCCTGAGATGGCTGCCAAGTTGGCACTCACCGAGCGTTGGCAAAGGGATGTTTGCGTGTGTTGTATGGGTGGAAGCTGGCAGTGGAACGGTTATCAATGTTGTCTTTTCTTTCCCATGCTCCCAAATGCTTTCAGTGGCATTTTCTGTGCTGTTTGGATGCAGGGCGAGAAGAAGAGTAGAGCCCCGTCTGGCAGTGCCCCAATCCAGTTTCTTGTTGCTTCAGATGGTCGGGGAGAGGCGCTTCTGGGCATCTGCCATCATTTGTTTGTCAGTTTGTTAGTCGGAGTGGAATACCTCGACTTCAACTTGGATGGTACATGCATCTATACTGAGGTTCCCTGTATCTATACATGTATCTATGAGGTTACTTGCTGCAATTGGTTATATGCAGTATGCACAGCAGCCATTTTGGAGAGAAAGTTAGGTCTCTTCTCATTTCCTTCACAGGTGTTACCAATAATACTAATGAAGGCTCTGTTCCATTCTGGTCAAACGGAGTCAGGGTGCTGATATATTGCACATTTTGTTTCTTTGAAACACTCTGCTACACCAGTGGGTCTCAAAGTGTGGTCCTGGGACCCTCATGGTTCCTTGGGGGTTCCAAATGACTCCTTAAAAAGGTGTGTAACTCTGAGAGTGTACAAATGGAACCAAATGGACCCATAAGGGTCCATTTGGTTCCATTCGTACACTCTTCAGAGACCTTGCAATAAAAGGTTTGAGAACCACTGTGCTACATGAAATGGAACAGAGCCTTCATCACTATCATTGGTAACATCTTTGAAGGAAGAGAGAAGAGACCCAACTTCACTCCAACATGGCTGCTATGTGCATATAGCCTATAACAGTGGGCTGCAGGACCTCTTGTCCAAAGAAATGTTTTTCTCTGACTCAGGCAGATCATCTTATTAGCGCCTTCCCTGCTATCGCACATAAGACCCATAGCTCATCCAATTATGCTGATTCAGTTGTTGACCTGAGCTTGTGACCCCTGTGTTTTTTATTTAATTTTTTTATTTTATGGCTTCATTCTGATTGGTTGGAGGGGGTTCAGGGGGCAGTGCGTGCGTGCTGTGTTCAAATAAAATCGTCGGGAAACGTGGTGTTAATTTTCATCTGTTTAGTTTCTTTTATTTTTATTCCGGCCCAGCTGGAAAGCATGCAGTAATTGTCTTAGCTTACTTAAAGCGCGTCTGTTTGGGTTGGCGCGAGGTTAGCCGCTGAGATTTAAATCTGCTCACCGCCCCATCTGCCCCCGACGCTGGGACGCATATCTCTGGAATTAAATCACAGGCACTGCGACACGTGAGATATCCCCATGGCGCTCCAGTTCAGCGCACGCACACACACACGCGCACGCACGCACACACAAAGCCTCTAATACACATGCGGTGCATTCCACATAACCAGCCACGCATCATTACAGGCTCTGTCTAGCGAACGTGGCTGCACAGGTGTGCACATGCTCAGCAGTGCGAGCGGCAGCGGAGTGAAAATGTGGGCCAACGACGCGTCCCGGCGGCCCATATCGCCAAACGACCCCTCTGCCTGCCGCGGCTAAAAGGCCTCCGATTATCATTTTATTGCACCGTGTCATTATTCTGATGCTATCAATGAAAATGAATTGGCTGGCCAATTGATTTACATTAGCCCTCCCCTCCCCTGAGGGGAAGTGCTGGCGCTCATTGATTTGTCCCTCATGTCTGCTCTCTGGGCTGACAACCGGCTGGCTGTAACTAAGCTTTCACGTCGCGTAGGCGACGTACGACTAGACACAACAACACAGAGACTGAATACATATACCGCTGGACGTGAGCAGCCGCGCTGCACATGATGAGGGCTTGCTCGCCCGGGCACAAAGCATAGCGCAAAAGAGCATGATGGATTAGAAAGGACACGTACATGTGTTCTTATTATGTGTGGTTGTTTGTTTCTTCGGAATGAATTATGAAATGCATTGTGCATATTGTCACTGTCGGGCCAAAACCTCGTATCTCCAAGTTTCAAATTTGTATGTTTTTTCCACGAAGTAAAGCCCTGCTTCATCACACAAGGCCGTCGCACAAAAGTAGTGAAAACAGCAGATCTACGTAGGGATGGGCCGAAAGCAAAATTCTTGGCCGAAACCGAATACCGAATACTGGAAACATTCCACCGAATACCGAATACCGAATAGCCGAATAATACATGTATATAATTTATTTTGTATAATAAATGTTTGTACCATTGCTGTACCTTTGTTGTAAAGCTACCTGATTATGGCAAACCCTAACTTAAATAATAATCACCATATGGTTCCATAAAACATTTATTTCTCACTTTTGAATGCACACATAACAAAATAAAATATTTTCTCTTTGCAATGTTAGCATAAAACAAAGTCAAAATAGTGCAACTATTTCTGTAGTATCCTACAGAGATAAAAGTGCATCAGAACAAGGTGCTTAAAACTGCAGAATGATCTAGGCCTACAACAAAATATTATTGTAAACACAAGGGCTGTAACAGCCAGGCCTTCAACAACAAATGCACATACTGTATGTTGCAAAATGATCTAGGGCCCAGGGGTCCTCAAATACAAATCTTGAAGGTCCAGAAATATTTTTTTGAAACAGGTCCAGGTCCGAAAAAAAGGCGAAGGCGAAATAAGGCGGATACATTTATACAGTATGTACTGTATGTATGTATGTTTATTATAATCATTAGAATTGTTTATTTTAATTATTATTATTATTATTTGGAACTTTGGAAATCTCAGTTGGAACTGTTACCCCTGCTACCTGATGCTGGATAAGCGGTTGAAGATGGATGGATGGATGAATGGATAATTATTTATGCATGTAGAGTAGGCTACATTATTTACATTTATTGTGTAGCAATAAAACACTGGCTTATAGTTTAATTATTGGAAACTAAAGAGCATAAATGCAATATTAGGCTTGTCGTTCAGAATGGAAAATAAAGTGGAACTTAGCGTGAGGGGGAGAGGATTACTTGACATTCAGTTAGTTGACACACGTACTGCACAAGCCAGACTGACTGTGCTGATTGACTATGTCAAATGACCAGTCAAATCAGGGTCAACGAGTCATAGTTATTAACCTAACACAGCCTAGGATAGCTGGCAATAATATGCGACGACACATCACATTGTTAAAGACGCATGATCACGCATCGCGAGTTTCACGCATTAGACCATTTCTCGTCTAATGCAAGCAGTTGGAGCCTTACATCGTGGATATTAATGTGTTGCTGTTGTCCTCTCCAAATGAACAGCCAAAGGTAGAAGATCTCTAAGTTATTAATCCAGTGGGAGCAATGGTTTCCAAGAGGTTTTAGCAACTTTTTTAAGGCAGCGAGCGGCATGAGTGTGTGGAGAGGAGAGGAGAGGGGAGGGGGGGGAGCAGCATGGAGAGCAGACTGCGTCGGAGACTCGGAGGGAAGGAAAACCTTTGATCTACAAGCCCACAGCACGTTGCACCCGCGACGCTTTGTGGGCTTGCAAATTGGCGTAGGGGTGTGTCTTGTGAGCCTGTGTATGTGTTTGAGCGAATGAGCACAATCAGCACATACACACCCACGCACACACAAACACACATCACACACAGTCAGTCCGATCGTCAGATACAACTGTGCGGAGATTTCTCAGAAATGTGCCGCGGTCCGGACATGGACTGCGGTCCGCCTATTGAGGACCCCTGACCTTCACACTATTCGGTGCTCAACTATTCGGTTTTAAAAGCTATCCAGCCGAAAACCGAAAATGCATTTTTAGCCATTTTCGGCCGAATATTTTCGGTGCCGAATATTCGGCCTCATCCCTATCTACAAGCACACAACGCCTCGCGGTGCGAGGCGTTGTGTGCTTGTAGATCGGCTGTTTTCACTAGTTTAAATCATTTCTAAAATGATAAATGCAAAACAAACGGTTTTGGACATACGAGGTTTACATCCGACAACGACAATATAATTTACCACTTCCTCGTATGACAAAAAAAAAGCCAAAATAGACAGTCTACACGCTTACAGTGAATCACATTGCGATGCATTGGGAGCTTGTAGAGCTTCTGTTTTAGAAGAAAAAAAGAAAAATCTATTAAATCGATTTTGAATTTGAAAAATGTTATGCGGTTAATTGAAACAGAAAATGACACGGCCCAGTGCAATTTGAACAAGTTGTGTGTGATCTAGCTGGAGGCACATTCCTCCATTCATTCATTCAGCAGAACTGAGAGGGCCAGCCACGTCTTTATTCCCACACAGCAGCAGCAACCAGTGCTTCTGTTCTCAACTCTGACCCGGGCCCAAATAGCGGTTAATTTGACGGAGCTGGCGTGTTTCTGCTCGTCTGTGGGGGCCACTGGTTAAACTGTTCAGTGCTCTTGATTGGAAGGAGGAGGAGGAAGGGGTTGTGTGTGGGGATGGGGTTTGCATGGGGGGAGAAAAATCCCAACTGCCCACAGGGCATGCAGAACATCATTAGTGCCAAGTGTCTGAAAGCTGTCGAAAAACATTCTATCACAGTGCAACTGGAGAGCACCCTGACAACCTACACCATTATGCTATCCCCCTGTCCACCGCGTACGCCGCGGCAGACTTTGAGATGTGACTTATGCATATGCAGCACATGTGCAGCGGCAGCCATTTTCTGTCACCTACCCTCAGTGTGTCAAGCGTCTCGGCGGAGAGTGTCGCACTTCAGAAAACGCAAGTGACAGTTGTGCAGCTTTCTCGTACATTTTTTTTCTTATTCTTTTTTTGGAATACCGAAATAGCTCGGTCATTACAGCACAGGTTGGCTTCCCCCGTGTCTTTTTTAGACCTGGGCCCCCTTGGGAGTGTCTTTCCGAGCACTGTGCAGTTGTGGGGCAAACTCGCAGCTATATAGTTAATAACTTGTAATGGCCATCGTGGCTTTTCTGGCTGCGGAATTGTGGGAACTGTGTCTCAGTGTTTTCATAAAGGTCACCCAGAAACGTCCCTCTCGAGCAGGACGTGACCTAATGTCTCTTGATAATGTCTCTGTTGATGCTTCCCCATTTTGACTCACGATTGGCAGCTTCCTGTCTGATAGACTTGCATTTCAAATGCACGGCTAGTTGGGGAGAATTCAGCTGCTCTCGCTTTCTAGTGGTTTGCAAATGAGCCATCAGACGTTGGTGTTATGCCAATAGCGACTTCAAACACATTTCCCACCAACAGCAAAAAAGGACCGTGGACTGGTGCACCAGCTGTAAATATGCAAAGAGACGCCGCCTCCCGTCTCCTTATTTCCATAACATTTGACTGTCTGAGTGCAGTGAGAGCAAATGGCTCGCCACATTTTGATGCAATGACTTGAGAAGGGTGAGCAGCCATGTTAATAGCA
This sequence comes from Nannobrachium achirus, assembly GCF_963921795.1. NCBI lineage: Eukaryota > Metazoa > Chordata > Actinopteri > Myctophiformes > Myctophidae > Nannobrachium > Nannobrachium achirus. The sequence continues at coordinate 47,011,721 of NC_137818.1, forward strand.
AATAATGAAAATGGTGGTGATGCTAGTCAGGGCAGGGTGCTGTGGCCCTCGACTGTGTGCGCTAGTAGCCGCTTGTGACAGGCAGGTCGACAGTGGGCATTGGCTGCTGTGACAGCTGCCCCTCTATTGACTGTCTTGTGCTCTAAATGTGAAGAGAAGCGTAAAGGCTAGCCGGGTACACTGCTCGAACGGCAGTGCTACACTGCCACTGTAGCACGAGCAGGGACTCTGCTTGGATACTCCCCATTGCAGAATGCAATGTTCTATGATTATAATATTAGTATATGAGATCATCAAAAGCAATGCATTTCTGCAGAAATGTTCTTGTGTCAGTTGTTGTGGTTAACCACTTAAGCCTTGTTGTATACGGTAATCAAACAGTGAAAATGGCCCATGCGATGTGTTGTGAGCTTGTGGATCTGCTATTATTATTATATTTTGAAATTATTTCGAAAAGTTATATAATGAAATGCCAAACGCCAGGTTCAAAGTGGTTACAATTCAGTCTAGTGTAGTCTTAGTATATGGTTGTCGTATAGGATGTATATAGCGCTATATTTAATGCTGTGTGTTCCATTTCCACAGTCTCTCTGCACACAGCAACACTTGAAGACCTCTGCTTGCGTCTTGGTGTATGTATGGTGTATGGTTGCATGTGTAAGAGCTCAAGGCGACACTCTCTCACCCACCTGCCACCACGTCTGTCTGTGAATGCATTAGCTTGGCCACGCGTAGCCCACTTAATGCACAACTACAACAAACACAGCCATCAATAGATACAGCCGCCCTTCTATGCGGCATATAGGGCGGCCGCTGTCTGCACGTGTGCAGACTGAGGACTCAGTGAGGGCCTGTGTATGTCTATGAGGGGCTTCTCTGATGGCGGGGGGCGAACCCCAGCGCTCGTCTCGGAGCCTTGTGGCCTGAGGTTCGGTCACAAGAGAGACGATGGCTAACATGTCTCTTTTTTTTTTGTTAATGGCTGACAGCTGACCTTACCCTGCCGTGCACTAAGAGGAAGTAAACTGGGTGTAGCCTTTGGCCATTTGTACTCTGGTTTCTGAAAGGACGGTTGTTCGCACAGGGCCAGGGGGGGCTAGCACTCTGACAAGTAGTTAAAGATATTTAGCGAGGGCGACGGCAAGCTGTTGAACTGGATGTTTGCCCCCTTGTTTTTCCCCTGAAAATTATTTCTCCCACATTTTACTTCTGAGAAAAAGATACTTTTCGTTTCTTTGGCCGACTTTCAAACCAATGGCCCCGTTTTCACCGTCTCCGCCCTCACAAGCGTGAAGCTCTCGGTTGTCAGCTGCGCTCGGTCGCTAAATGTCTGATCACAGATTACATGTCTGCGAGGCCTTTAACAGCGCTTGCCCCGCACAGGAACAGGATAAATGACCGTTTCCTGGTCTGCGAGACGTGGTACGCTTTGCTTTTTTAATCAAGTGCGTTCGGCAGACGGCTCAGCTCCAACTATCATCACTGACCTCCCCACCAGTGTCAATCCCTCAAAGAGCCTAATCCCCCCCACGGCCCTGCCTCCTCAACTTGATCCTACGCGTCTCACCAGATCCCACCGGAAAAAAACAGGAAGTCGCGATATTCTAAACGGCGCCGTCGAATGATTAGAGTGCCGCCGTAGACTTAACCGATTCAGAACGGGTACACATTTTGTGTATCATTATTTTATGCTTTAACTATTGAAAAATAGCAGATATACAAGCTCACTGCGAGCTTGTAGATCTGCTATTTTTTTTAAATCGTGAAAATTAGAATTTTGACCCGATTCTATAAGTGTCTTTTGAATCCTTCTAAGATTTTTTGAAAAACTCATGTTTCTACGTCAGCAATCTGGCCAGCCATCGTCAAAGAAAAGGTCCTTTTCACTTAACTGGAGCTCAGGTAGTCTGTTCTTGAGAGACTACTACGTCAGTGGTTCTCAAACCTTTTCATGTGAAGGACCCCCAAAATGATTTATTTGGCTACGGACCCCCATCTCAAAATATTTAGTTCCAGGGACCCCCCCCCCCCCCCCCCCCCAGAAGCAAAATTTGAATTACAAACGTTCGCTTTGAAAATACATATATTCAAAGATTTGCACACATTTTCACAACTTTTTCAAAAATAGCAGATCTACAAGCTCGCAGCGCGGCACTCGGTGCCGCGCTGTGAGCTTGTATATCTGCTATTTTTCACTGGTCAAAGCATTCAATAATTCTAGGCCTAAATGGGATAAAACCCCAGCCGGGGTCGTGATTTCTGAACGAAAAGAAGGGCAACGGGAGTGTGGCTTGCATCTGATCCCCCCCCCCACCACCACCTCCCATCATAATCCTATGCGTGGCTCTGGGTTGCTAGGGGAGAGAGAGAGAGAGGATTTGGGTGGATTTTCTTATGGAAATGAGAGCCAGCTCTTGTCACCATAGCTGACGCGTTGACTGTTCACTGCCGCAGTCCTGCAGAGGAGCGGAGCGCTGTGGGGGAGCGCGAGGGGACCGGAGTGCCAGAAATCTGATCGGAGTCCAAGACGTGTGCTTAAAAACTGAGCCACAGACAAACACATGCATGCACGCGCACACACACGCGCACACACACACACGCACGCACGCACGCACGCACGCACACACACACACACACACACACACACAGCCCAACAAAACACATACACCTACAGCCCAGAGTCAGTGGTTTGGACTGGATTCCAGACAGTTCAGACGCTACACATGCACACATTCACTCAGCGCCTTAATAAATTAGATGATTTCTTCAGACACATACTTGTAGACGATGCACGCAGACTGCCGCTCGCTGTTTTTATATTGTACATGGGCTGTAGACGGAGATTCTTGCCTCACGACCGCATACTACAGTGTTTAATACAAACATGTTGTTGCAGTCGGGACGAAAACTTGTATCTCTATTCTCTAATATTTCAATTCAATTGTTCCTGTAAACTTCATCCTATAACACTGTCACGCAAATGTAGCCAGTCTACAGTCAAGCTTACAACATGCCACATTGCAACACTTTGTGAGCTTGTATATCGGCTACTTTTGCAATTTGGAAAGTGGCTAAGTCTGTCAGTTATATAAATATTCAACAATATATCGAAAAGAGCTTGAGACTGATGACTACACTGAATCCATAGGAACACAGGTTATTTATTTTTTTTGTCTCCATTTCCTGAAAAGTAACCATTTCGGATATACAAGGTTTCCGCCCCGATAGCAAAGATATCGTCGTTGCCGGGTGGAAACCAAGGTTCAAATTTGTACGTTCTTTCGCAAAGTAAAGCCCTGCTTCATCGTACAAGGCCGTCGCACAAAAGTTGTGAAAACAGCTGATCTACAAGCACAAAGATCGGCTGTTTTCACTATAGTTTAAATCATTTTTAAAATGATAAATGCAAAACGAACTTTTTTGGACATACAAGGTTTTCATCGGACAACAACGACGTAGTCCTCACAGGTGTTCTGTGTTGAATGAAGGGTTCCTGCGGTTCGCGGCTGTAAATCACTGCTCCTCTGAGTGCCACTTTGGGCCAAGAGAGCCCTCCAACCGCTCGCACCTTGTTATGCTCACACACCTTTCTGTTGCTCCTCCAAATCCTCTTATTATCCTGGGCGTCTCGAGTGCCAGGGGATTGTTGAAGAGCGCGCTATCAGCAATTCATCAGCTGGCGACTCGCACTGCAGACCACTTTGGCAGCGAGTGACCGTCCCAAGGGGCATCACCCCCCCTCCCCCCCATGTCTGTGTGTTGTGTAAGGAAAAGCTGCTGAAGCTTTTTTTTTTTTACCAGGGCCGCTGGGTAATGCCGGTAACCCTCAGCCCACTGTGCCAAGGCAGCTCAGGAGTACTTCAGTCGTGAGATGTTATGGAGCTTTCAAGACAGTGAGAGAGACAGAGGTGCTTTGCAGCGGGCACCGAGCAATAGTAATTGGTGGCCTGTTCTCCCGTCCACAGTCATGGCGGGCTCCAGGGGGCTTTAGTAGGCATAATGATGCCTTAAAGTCTAGGTGGGATTTGACTGCCAGGCCCCGCTTCCTAAATCCACTCTCAGCCTCCCTTTTTGACGACGCAGGGTATTCCGTGCCAAGCCGCTAGCTCGCTAGCTCACTAGCTATCAGCGAAAAGACGGAGCCAGTGGACTAGGCAGTCAACCAAGCACTGCTGAGACACGATAATACATAGACGTGAGGTAATCAAGTTATTCAGTGTGCTCAAGAAAATAGCGCCAGCTCCTAATGAAGTCGGGAAGGGGTGGGTGGGTGGGTGGGTGGGGCAGGCACGTGCACACATAGACATCAAAGGGGGCTTGAGCCCCTGCCCTTTTACTCGTCTGTAAAAAGAGCCCGTTTCAGACCATGAAAGCAGTTTTTACTATGGTGAAAGAAATGCAAATTCCCTCTTTCCATGCCATACCTGAAGGCAGCATTCAAGAGAATTGACTTGTCCAAAGTCTCCTGAACTTGAATGCAGCATCTTATGTTGAAATAATTGCCCTCTCTGTGTGGAAATCCATGCCGTTACGCCACATCTCCAGTATTATTATGCTTTTATGCTTATTATGCTTTTATGCTTAGTTTAGTGTGGTATCAAGCACTGAAAATAGCTGACCTCTAAGCTCGCTGCGATGCGTTGTGAGCTTGGAGGTCGGCTATTTTCAATGTGTTCACCAAACGGCCCTTTTAGAAATTTCAGCCCCTGCCTCTCTAACATTCTCTGCATGTCCCTGGGGTGGGGTGAAAAAAAAGAAGAACTTTTGCGATTAATAGCACAGTCCCATGTCCTACTGTGGAAAACGTAATCATATCGTCATTGTCGGGCAGAAACCTTGTATCTCCAAGTTTCAAATTTGTAAGTTTTTACGTAAAGTAAAACCCTGCTTCATCACAAAAGACTATTGCACAAAACTAGTGAAAATAGCTGATCCGCAAGGCGTTGTGTGCTTGTAGATCGGCTATTCTCACTAGTTTAGATCATTTTTAAAACGATAAATACAAAACGAACGGTTTTGGACATACAAGGTTTCCACCCGACAACAACAATACATAGGAAAATAACTTGTGCGATCCTACTGTGGAAAACGTAATCACATCCCAGTCACATCCTGTTAGATTAGTGACACGGCGGCAGAAGGAGCGGTGGAGGGCGTGGTTTGAAGTGACGGAGGAGGCAGGGGACGGAGGCCCGTGTGTGCACCCTGTTATCTGTTTTGTTTGGGGTGTCTGTCTTGGCATGGCTGGGAACCGGCCGGGAGTTTGTTTTAGCTGCTCTGATGTGATTTATTGTTACGGGATGAAGCCTTGTCTCCACAAACTTAAACCCGGCGCTCGCAGGCCCTTTGATGTGTGAGAGAAGAGGGTGTGTTTGCTTTTTGGTGTGTTTGTGCTTGTGCATGTGCGTGGGTGTGTGCCTTGTGCACACATGTGCGTCTCTGTGTGTGTGTGTGTGTGTGTGTGTGTTAGTGTGACTTAGTGCTAGTATGCAAACATGCATGCACGTGTGTGTGTGCGTTGACGGGTGGAAACCTCGTATCTCCAAGTTTCAAGTTTGTTCGTTCTTTCACAAAGTGAAGCCCTGCTTCATTGTACAAGGCCGTGGCACAAAAGTAATGAAGAGGCGTTGTGTGCTTGTAGATCGGCTGTTTTCACTAGTTTAAATCATTTTCAAAATGATGAACGCAAAACGAACGGTTTTGGACATACAAGGTTTTCACCCGACAACGACGTCACGCTCCTTGCAGTGAGAGCTCGTACGACGCTGTTGACTGAACGACTGCACGTAAGACGAAGTATACATCAGCCTTCAGATTGTCACATGTGATGGCATGTGACAATTTGCAGCAGTCTGTCTCGACAGGGGGCACCCGGCGAGCAACGCCTGCTGGTCCTCCAGCGCGCCGTAAGTAACTGTGGAAATCAAACTGGCAGCGTGTGTGTGTCTGTACGTGTGTGTGCGATTGTGGACATGCGCTGTTGTATTTATGCGCGTCTGCCCTCGCCCACACTATGCCAGCTGGCTACACACCCTCCGGTGCTATGGATGTGTTTGCCCAGCCATGCGACTTAACCCTTTCACAAGCAAACCTCAACCTCAACCCCTTAGGGCACATTACATGCCGAGCAGAAATATGCCCTATGCCCTGCATTCCCCAACCCTGAACACACGCACGCACGTGCACAATCGCGCACACACACACACACACACACACACACACACACACACACACACACACACACACACACACATGCACACCCACACGCACACTGACTCTTCCTCCCCCTCCCCTGCTACCCATAATTCATGTCTGGCCTCCTTAAAATGGGGGCTGGCTTTTTTTTTTTTTCTTTTTTTTTTGCGCCGACACAAGGAAAAGTGCCTTCAGCAGATTCCTCCCCGCTTTGCGCCTCTCTTCTCGATGTCCTCACATGCAGAGAGAGCAGGCGTTTGAGACGGGGCCGTAAAAAGCAGGAATTCTTTCCTCTACTGGTCTGTCTTTCAGCATTCCACCGGAATGATGGCATCTGACACCGAAAGGAAAGTGTTGGCACTGTTGAAAAACGACGGCATCATCATCGTCGCCCCGGTGGGGAATGACCTTCTAAACTAGAGCTTTAGAAAGATCTCTAAATGGAATTGAAAACAGGCGTGTCATCACGAAAAAAAAGAAATAAGAAAAACACTGTAAAGGGGAAAAATATATGGTTGTTGTCGGGTGGATACCTCGTATCTCTGAGTTTCAAATTTGTACGTTCTTTCGCAAAGTAAAGCCCTGCTTCAGCACACAAGGCCGTCGCACAAAAGTAGTGAAAACAGCCGATCTACAAGCACACAACTGCGAGGCGTTGTGTGCTTGTAGATCGTCTGTTTTCACTAGTTTAGTTCATTTGTTTAAATGATAAATACAAAACGAACGGTTTTGGACATGCAAGGTTTCCACCCGACAACGACGATATATATATATCTGAAAAGCATTTCAGTGTGGCAACAGCAATTAATCCTCAAGAATAATTTTACATTGTTACAAAGTTGTCTGTTGTTATCAGCAGGCAAGTCTACACACACACACACACATACACATACACACACACGCACACACACACACACACACACACACACACGCACACACACACGCACACGCACACGGATCAATAGCAATGTCCATTAGTGTATGGGCAGAGATTAGAACAACTTTTAAAACACAGCAAATTGAGTTATTTAGCTTTTAGATGGCTATAAAACATTTGTTGTCTGGGATCATAAGGGGGACATTAGATTGGTTGGGTAGCATCATTTGTCCATCTGAAAACAGCAGCCTTTGCTTTTAGACCCAGCAGTAGCTGGTGGGTACACTTTCACTCGTTGCACTTTTGTACATTTGTACGGTGCAATTGAACGGTCAGGGCTTTACCGTAGGGCAGGGGTCTTCAACAGGGGGTCCGAGACCCCTAGGGTGTCCTCAGAGTGACTACAGGGGGTCCACCAAAATCTTTGTGTGATAGAAACAATTTTTTCTCCTTATTCGGATTCGTCCATATTCTGAGAACTTTAGCCAAAAATAGCATATCTACAAGCTCGTAGCTTGTAGATCTGCTATTTTCAGCAAAGAGCTTTGGTGCAGAGGGGAAAAAGAGTAGACTAAGTACAGAGTGAAAGCTCAAGTTTTCAAGTCTCGACGGTTCAAGTGGTTAAATATCTGAAAATACAAATTGACATGAATCCAAAATACACTGATGATCGTCAGTGAAAAGGTTGTGGGGGTCCCTGCTTCATCTCTCTCTCGATTAAGGGATCCTCCGACTGAAAACGTTGAAGACCCCTGCCATAGGGTGTTCATAGCGATGTCAGTCACGTACAGCGAAGCCGTGCGACTGTAACCCACTGTTGCGTCGAGCGCGAGCGAGTTAGCCTCAACATTCGATCGCTGCAGGATCAGGCCCTTGTGCTGTGCCTTGGCACGGGGCGAGAGAATGGATGGAAGGGGAATGGAAAAATCCAGCTGTATTTACTTACCCCTGTACGCCTCCCCCTCCCCCCCACCTCCCCCCCTTAACGTTACGGGCCCTTCCTCCGTGGTGGGCCGACCCCGTAACGCTTTTCTGGCCGAGGAGGGTCTGGTCTCTCACCATTCCCACGGAAACAGTTGCCAAAACAAATTTGGCGAGAGGAAATGGAGACCCTGCTCTCTTCCCAAACCTCCTAACCTTCCTTCGGGGGGCCCCCTCCCCTCCCCGGCCCTTCTCTCTTTCTGCATGCACACACACACACACACACACACACACGCATGCTCGTGCGTGCGCGCGCGTGTGTGTTCCCACTTGTATATTTGCATGCACACTGTTCTGCATTGCCCCGAGGCAGCAGTGGGAAGGCTTGTGGTAAAGGAAGAGTCATTAGTTGCGTTGGCTTCTCTCTCTCTCTCTCTCTCTCTCTCTCTCTCTCTGTCTCTCTCTCTCTCTCTCTCTCTCTCTCCTTACATGCATATCGTCACTGTCGGGCAGAAACATTGTATGTCCAAGTTTCACATTTGTACGTTTTCTCGTTAACTAAAGCCATGGTTCATCATGCAAGACTATTGCACAAAACTAGTGAAAACAGCTGATCTACAAGCACACAACGCCTCGCACCAAGTTTAGGTCATTTTCGAAACGATAAATACAAAACAAACGGTTTTGGACGTACAAGGTTTCCACGCGACAACGACGATACATGCACATGGTGTCTTTGTCTTTCTGAGTTGTTGCACTCTGCTCAGATTTGATCCCTTGCCATGCACTGTTTATGCTTTGCTCTCATTTCTTTCTCTCTCTCTCTCTCTCTCTCTCTCAGAGTCCCTCTGCTTCACTTGCACACCCCTCTCTCTCCCCCTCTCCCTCTCTCTCCCTCCCTCCCTCCTCCCTATGTCTCTGATGTGGTTGGGGGGAGTGTGGGGCCTCCTGTCCTCTTGGGACCAGGGGCCTAATTTAGCCCCCTGGTCTGCTCCTTGTTGTGGCAATCCTCCTAACCAAGCCCAGCGTAGCCTTTGGGCCAGTGGAGTGAATTCCCCCACCCCCCCCCTCCACCCATACACACACACACACACACACACACACACACACACACACACACACACACACACACATGTAATGTTGTAATGTAGTGGCTATCCCAACTAACGGGTGTTAGCCTGTCCTCCTTTGCCCTTGGGAATTCTTTATAGAATCTTTAACAGCTCGCTTTTCTCAGTTTATATGAGTGAAGGTCAAAGCTATCCTCCTCGAGGACTCTTGGAGAATTGTGATGAGATGATTTTTTTCCCAGCTTTAAGACTTTTTTTTCTTAAAGCTAGTGCCATCATCATCGCACAAGACAGGACAGGATGGCTGAAGGAGACCTGCTGTCTGAACTTGTTTTCTGTGTGTGTGTGTGTGTGTGTGTGTGTGTGTGTGTGTGTGTGTGTGTGTGTGTGTGTGTGTGTGTGTGTGTGTGTGTGTGTGTGTGTGTGTGTGTGTGTGTGTGTGTGTGTGTGTGTGTGTGTGTGTGATTGCAGTATAGTGCTGAAAAGGTCAGGTTTGTTTTGGCTAGGATTGGGATGTGTGTGTGTGTGTGTGTGTGTGTGTGCGCGTGCGTGCACATACGTTTTCCATTCCCCTCTATACTGGGGAACTCTCTCTCTCTCTCTCCATTGGAATAGATCAGTGATTCCCAAACACTGGGTCGGGACCCATTTGTGGGTCGCGGACACATTTTTATGGATCCCTTAATTTTTGGTTTTCCTATATTTTTAATTATTATTTCAAAACATTAACAAAAAAAGCAAAATGTTTTGGGTCTGGAGCTGAAAAGTTTGGGAACCACTGGAGTAGAACAGCGTTTCTCAAAGTGGATTCCAGGGACTCTGTGGGTTCCTTTCTGTGGGTCTAAATGGACCCATACAAGTCTGTAACTCTGACAGTGTACAAATGGAACCAAATGGACCCGTCAGGGTCCATTTGGTTCCATTTGTACACTGTCAGAGTTAAGGGGAGACCTTGAAATGTAAAAGTTTAAGAACACTGTTTTGTACTGTAGTGCTAGGATAGCGAGCGAGACAGAGAGGGGTTTTGGTACAGGCAGGTACTGCAGCCCTACCAGCTACCGCCTCACTACCGCAGGCAGCATGCTATCTGATAGCCCCAACATCTGCCGCTCGTCTCTTCTTGGCAGCCGCACACACATACTGCACACGCGCGCACGAACGCACGCGCGCGCGAACGCACACACGCACACACAACGCCTGGCAGGTGTCTTTGCCTTCGAGTGCAGCGTCTTTAGTTTTGGAACGCCGTCCGTTCCCTCACCAGAACAAAGACGTGTGCGGCTCAACAAGTTAACGCCTGCCCCGTTTATAATTCCCAAACTGGTATATAGGAATAAACACACTCACTTTTTTGTGCTGAGCCCGGGAAAATATCATCTCCTTAAGAGTGTATCAAAGGGAATATTAGATGAGGTCATTTCCAAGTGTAGTCAGCAAACCCCCCTGGTTTCTGGTGCACAATGCCTCCCATCCACGCCATAGAAATACGGCGATCGGGCATGTTCTGAATATTAAGACGAATTTGATACATTGCAGTTTTTTTGCACTGCAATGCTCTTACTGTAAGCGTTTCTTGCTATTTACTTCTCTGTACAACAGAAGCCCTATTGTTCTCTATGCATCTACAGCCAAGGAGACCGGGATGGGATCAACTAGTTGCCAAAATTGGAGCTCTGTGTGTGTGTTACATTCGTGCAAGGGGGAGTGTTCCAACCCTCAAACACAGTCGAGGAATCTCACTGGTAGTATTCTCTGCAGTGATGGTGCCATGACGCTGTCGTCGGCGTGTGTTGAAGTGCACCCATCCTCTTTCCTCTTGCGCATGCATGGAGATAGGTGCACGGCACACACACACACACACAACACACAAACACGCTCACATAGGGAGAGGGAGAGGAGCCTCACACGTATAAAAGCGGAGGAGGGATGTGTTTACGATTTATGTCTCAAGGGGAGTCATCCGCTCACAGCTGCATTCTGACGGAGGAATTAGCATTGACAACCGCTGGAAGTCGGCTCCCCAGACAAAACATCCCCCCCCTCACACACACACACACACACACACACACACACACACACACACACACACACACACACACACACACCAGCACGTAAACGAACATTCCCCGCACCATAACAGTTTCTCTCAAAGGCAGACGAAAACAAGCGCTCAACCTGGGTGGGGGTTGACTGTAAACGTTAGCTACAGCTGGCTCGTCAGGAGGCGCCAGGAGATCCGACAGCCAGCGCAATCAGACGTGAAGTTGAGGGGCCGCGTCAGTCCTCATCATCACGCGGTGCAGGTGGAACCGACTTGTCTGACTGACACCTGTTTGGTTCTCGCAGCAGATGTGGGGTTTCTGTGGTGAGAAGCGTGTCTACCACCAGCTAAGCTTAGTTGAGATACGCCTAAAGCTGGCTTTCCAGGAAGCCAGCCCCTCCCTCCCTTGCGTCAGCGCGCACGGCGACGGGCCCCTCGATCGGCACGACGACTCGCTTTGGAAGGCCAACGCCGGGTCACAGGCAGGGCGGGGCCCAGAGTGATGAGAGAGGTGGGGCGGAGGAAAGCAAAACGCGCTGTTTGCTCTTTCATCTGGGCTTTGGTCTGGGAGGATGTTAGCTTTGAGTTAATGCACCCCGTTTAGTGCCTCGGGGGCCACACAGGCCTTTTGTTGGTGACAGCGCCCTGTCATTGATGCTGTCACGTTTATTTAGCAAGCAAGGTAACTTGGCAAATAGGTGACATGTGACACAGTGAGGGACATTTTGTAACTGGCCAGTGTCTCTTTTGCTTTGCCGTTCTAAATATGACTACATGAACGACAATCAGAGTTCTCCTGTAAAACAGTGGTTCTCAACCTTTTCGTGCCGCGACCTCCAAAAAAATCATATTTGAACTGGTGGACCCCTCCATCCTGACAAGCACTTGGAATCGTAGGAGTTGGCATTACATATAGTTTTACTTGATCTATTCCATTGTGAAAATTGCCGATCTACATGCTCACAACGCCTCGCAACATTTTGGTCAATGTTTAATACTAAAAAGGTCTTAAAAGTCCTTAAATTGTCACTTTAGAAGTGTGTTGATAGCCTGCATACTCTTATACCGTATGCTGTTCTGTTTACTGTTAAGTGAGAAGACAATGTTAACACATAAACTAAACATCTGGGGACCCCTCACAATAATGTGGGGTTGAGAACCACTGCTGTAAAAAGATGGATTTGTGCTTTATTTGAATGCACGCCGTCTCAAAACCTCAGTGTTTATTTATCCATTTGTAACTCTGAGAATCAGAGGGTCTATTTGTCTATTTGTTTGCACTCACAGAGTCTAACTGAGGATTTTACAGTGCACAGTGTAGACAAGAGAGAGTGGATGAAAGATGGCTGCGTATTAAAATCCATAATGTCGCTGCGAGCCCTTCTGTACCCAAGTGGTGTGCAGCAGTATGCTATGCACTCAGACTGGCTGAGCGTGCGACCGCCGCGATGATGTATAAGCTCTTAATTCCAGCGTAAGTTTATTTGTTTATGCCGCCATGCTGCCGCTGGAAGTTTCTGTCTGTCTCGTTTTGCTTGCTTTGCTTTTGTTGAATGGAATCCTGCTTGTTTGGAGAGGACATCCTGTAATCTACGACACAGGAAATGCAGTCTCCGAGAGACGGAGGGGGAGAGAGAGAGAGAGAGGCAGACAGACAGATGAGAGGACAGAAGGAGGGAGGGAGGGATAGAAGGCGAGATAGAGCGATAGCTGCAAATGACAGATTGTGTCAGGACAGTGATGCTTGTACTTAGCCAGAAAAAAGCAGACGCCCTCGGCTGGGAGAAAAGACTGTTGTCTTTTGTGACACTTGGTTTTCAACGGCACAAAGTCTTAGCAGCTCCCACCCCCCCAAAAAGGAAAAAGAAAAAAATCTAAACTGTGCCTGAGGAAGTTTCGACTCAAGACACGCATTCTTTCAGACCGCGTTTTAAGAAAGCAATGTTTCCTTCGCTCCGTTCCCCTAGCGTCGGTTCTATCGCATACTGGAATTTGATAGCCGGTGCAAAAGAAAAACATGTTTGCGACAATCGGTAGAAGAGGCCCCTTTTTTTCAGCGTGGCCACGAATGACTTTTGATTGCTTGACGAAGCAAGTGTCTAAGCTTGCATGTCCTGATACTACACACACACACACACAAACACACACACACACACACACACACACACACACACACGCACACACCAGTGGAATGTCAATATGGCAGCTATTGATAGCATATTGTGTGACTAATGCCGATAGCTTGCAGCCAGAGGAAGTGTTCTGCAAATGCGAGGGTTTCAAAAGCCACAGACGAAGGAGAAACTGAGACGACTGTTACTACTCCACCCATCCTGTCTCTCACACACCACACACACAAAGAACACACACACACACACACAGGCACGTGCACACATAGACATAAAAGGGGGCTTGAGCCCCTGCCCTTTTTTATCCGTCTGTAAAACGTTCCCTCTCCAGACCACGAATGCAGTTTTTACTATGGTGAAAGAAATGCAAATGTGGTATCAAGCACTGAAAATAGGTATATTTTCACCAAAAGGCCCTTTTAGAAATGTCAGCCCCTGCCTCTCTAACATTCTCTTTACGTCCCTGCACACACACACACACACACACACACACACACACACACACACACACACACACACACACACACACACACACACACACTTGAGAACAGGCGCACTCAGCGCGCATGTGTTCCCTCACAAGCTCGTCCGTGGGGCCCCCTGTGGCAGCTGAGGCGAGTCTGCCACTCTCACCCGTTTCCACTCCGTCCGTCCGTCTGTCTGTCTGTCTGCCCGCCCGCCAAGTGGTGGAAAAAGTATTGCATTTTTTTTTACTTAAGTAAAAGTATCAATATTGCAATGTAGAAATACACAAGTAAATGTCCGGAATTCAAAATGTACTTGAGTAAAAATACAAAAGTATTGGGATCCAAATATACTTAAAGTACCAAAAGTAAAAGTACAAAATGTTTGAAAATAGCAGTTCTACGAGCTCACAACGCGTCATGATGCAACGCATTGTGAGCTTGTATAAGTGTTTAATATAGGTTTTATAGTATTATAATTATATCTGCAAAGTAGGTATAATTGAGATGTAGTGGATTAGAAGTAAAAGTACTGAAAACTGAAAAAAAAAAAAAAAAAACTACAGTACTTGAGTAAATGTACTTGTCTTAGTTACTCTACACCAGTGGCTACAGGCGTTGTCGCTCTCTCTCTCTCATCTCAAGGTTATTCCTAGCCATCGTCGACTAGTCCCTCACTGCGTGCATATAGATACTATATGAGCGCAGAGAGAGAGGTGTGAGATTCTTAGCGCGAGGTGTTGCTGCCGAGCCCAGCCCAGCGTACGGAGAGAGAGGGGCGCGCTGCCGCTATAGGCCTGTCGGGGCATGTCTCGCACACCTCTCCTAATCGAAAGCCTTATCTTAGAGGTGTGACATCCTGTCTATGCCATGCAATCTACAGCAGATCATAAAGAAGGGCTGCAATGACAACACACACGCGCACGCACGCGCGCGCACACATACATACCCTATTTCATGTAGCCTTTGAAGCTATTCTGGTTCTGTGATTTGCAGTGGGGCCCTGTTGCAATGCAGAGAGAGAGGAGGCTTATCAGGGCCAGAGCTGTCAGGTGTCCAATAAAACGTGCTCCACTCCCATCATGTCCAGGGTCTGTGGGTGTGTGTGTGTGTGTGTGTGTGCGTGTGTGTGTGTGTGTGTGGAGAGTGAGTCAAGGGGCGCACCTTTTTACTGTATGTATGTGTGCTGTGTAGGGATAGGACGATAAGCGATATTATCGTTTATCGTGATAAAAAACACTCACAATAATCGTATCGTGGAGATTGTATTTATCGTGATATCGTCCTCTGTCATGCACTGGGATCAATTCACCTTTTATTTGCCGAGCTGCATATCCGGTACCACTTAAACCCTCTATAATTGGTGAACTTGATACAGTCTTTTTCTCACTCTCTATTAAATGTCTTTATCAAAAAATAGCCGATCTACAAGCTCACAATGCGTCGCATTGCAACGTGTCGTGAGCTTGTAGATCTGCTATTTTTTGGTAAAGATACTTCTGCTGTGAAGTATATGTGATATATGTGATAATATAATTATCGTGATAATATTGAAAATCGTGATTTCTTTTGTCACAATAATCATGATATCACATTTTCATATC
This sequence comes from Nannobrachium achirus, assembly GCF_963921795.1. NCBI lineage: Eukaryota > Metazoa > Chordata > Actinopteri > Myctophiformes > Myctophidae > Nannobrachium > Nannobrachium achirus. Next base: position 47,027,022 of record NC_137818.1, read on the forward strand.
GTCACATCCCCAGTGCTGTATGATATTTGCGCGTGAGCGTTAGTGCTCGCGCCCCGCGCAGCCTTCAGTGAGACAGTCAGTCAGTCGGTGGTGTCAACTTTCCCCTCCGCCAGTCCTCTTACATTCTCACTTCCTCCTCCCGTCAAGCACCGCTCCTAGCGGTTCCTGCCCAAACTGGCTGGGCTGGCAGGCAGCCAGCAGTGGTGGTGGAAAAACCTTTTTTTACTGAAGTAAAAGTATCAATACTGCAATGTAGAAATAGTCTGTTATGTTAGGGCACGGTCACACCAAAGTATGGTTGCTGGCTGATGAGCGGATTCTGCCAATGCATTTCAAGGTGAATTGAGCGGATTTTGGGAGAAATCCGCAAATGGCAGATAAAATAAAAAAGCTCCATTCAAAATGTACTTGCGTAAAAGTACAAAAGTATTGGCATCAAAATGTACTTAAAGCACCAAAAGTTAAAGTAGCAGATCTACTCACAACGCAAGCTTGTAGATTGACTATTTTTAAATAGCCTAGGTATAAAATAGGGCAAAAGTGCTTAATGTGTGTTTTGTAATATTATAATTTATATCTGAGCAGACGTAAAGGTAAAAGCTAGTAGATTCTAGGTTGTGTGTAGACAGTCAGGTGCAGCACTCTGACACATTGGCCTGCTTCCAGCAGCGGCTCCCCTTCCTCTGTCCTGCTGTAGCGTGGCCTACTTGCTGCTGTGAGGAGGGTGGACTGTGAAAGCACTGGTGAGGACCCGATGTACGCAGCATCTCTCAGCATCCTCTCCCTTCGCTGCGTTTGAGTTTGTAACTCAAATCTCTGCTTCTGGTTGGTCAACATATTTTGAGATGTGAAAAAGTTTGAGAACCACTGATTTGGAAGAAGGATTTAGAAGACATTTATAGAATCGGGTCAAAAATATTCAACGACTTGGCACAAATGTTTACGATTTTTCAAAAATAGCAGATCTACAAGCTCACAGCGCGCTGTGAGCTTGTAGATCTGCTATTTTTCAATAGATGAAGCATAAAATAACGGTTAAAGCGGTTCAAATCTAAAGTGACACAAATTTGCGTTCAGGTCTAACCCATATACCATTTTTATTTCTTTCTCAAATAGTGAAATTAGTTCACTTCACTACAGTATAGCTTCTGGATTGCAATGAGTTTATAGATCAGCTATTCGTGGTGAAGAGATGTGGTCAAAGGACTGAGAGCCCTGGGGAACCCTAGTCAACCCAAGTGTGGTTTAAGTGGTTAAGTTGGCTGTTGCCCCCCCCCCCCCCCCCCCCCACACACACACGCACACACACACACACACACACACACACACAGACGTTCCCACCCATCTGTCTGTCTGTCTGTCTGTCTGTGTGTTGTCTGTCCCTCCGTATGTCGCATGCCTCCACCCTCCGGCCAACTGTTCAGTAATCTAGATACACAGATTAACCCCCCCCAACCAACCGCAACCCCACCCTCACCCTCACCCCTCTCCGCTGATCCCGGCGGCTCAGCTGCCAATTGTTGACCCATACATTCTCCTCTGGCCAAGATTAACGGGGCCAGATTTGGCCCCGATCGGGAGCCATTACGTTGGCTGAGCGTAATCCACGAGACGCGGGCTGGCACGTGGCGGGGGCAGACTTCGCCCAGAGGCGCTCGCTCTGCAGCCCGTCTGTCCATCTGTGTGTGTGTGTGTGTGTGTGTGTGTGTGTGTGTGTGTGTGTGTGTGTGTGTGTGTGTGTGTGTGTGTGTCTATTTGTCTGCCTCTGTTGTCTGAATCTCAGGCGTGCTATAGCTTCTAGCCCACTTTGCGACACAGACATGTAGGGCATAACTTTGTGGGATGTAACCTACAAACTACACAGACAAATCGTCGTTGTCGGGTGAAAACCTTGGATGTCCAAAACCGTTTGTTTTGCATTTATCATTTTAAAAAAAGATTTAAACTAGTTAAAACAGCCGATCTACAAGCACACAACGCCTCGCACCGCAAGGCGTTGTGTGCTTTTAGATCTGCTGTTTTCATTAGTTTAGTTCATGAAATTTGGAGATACGAGGTTTCCACCCGACAACGACGAGTGGCCCCTTAACTCTGAGCGTGTAGAAATGTGCCTGCTTTTACACTCGCAATTGAATTAACTCCACATTTAACTGTGTAGCATTCTTCTCATAGCGCAGAACTTTTGTCGTTCCACAGAAACTCTCCTAAAAGCCTCCCTTGACAAATGGATGATTTAACACTGGTATCAAATGTTAGTACTATGTACAGTAGGTCTTTAGAACACAAACTAAAATGTGTTCAAAATAGTTGGCTAAAATTAAATTACTTAATTTACAGAGCGACCCCAGCTAGGATGGAAGAATTCTTCTACCCCAGCCTCGCCTGTCGAATGACCATGAAGCGCAGTAATTTAGCGTTTCGCCAATTTGCGCGCGCGGTGCGGCGAGGACAAGTGCTAGCTATGTGTGAGCGGCTGTGCCGAAGTGCACCTCTGTGGTATTCGCCTGTCTAGCCACGCTACTTTTCCTGCTACGCACAACACCAGGTCCGATTACACACACACACACACACACACATGTGGTACGACGACCCAAAATGGTCATGCAAGCAGAGAGAGACAGAGAGAGAGTGTGAGAGAGCGAGAGAGAGAGAGAGAGAGAGAGAGAGTGAGGGTAGGTGAGATGCTAACTTGGTTATAAATGACCACCTGTTAACACTTCTCTGACTTCACTTGAAAGTAGGGGCCGTTTGTGTGTGTGCGTGTGTGTGTGTGTGTGTGTGTGTGTGTGTGCGTGCGCGTGTGGACAGTGTGTTCCAATGCATAATCCCAAGAAAATGGAAATCCAAGAAATCACGATTTCGCCACGTGAAAGCACTCCAGAAACTGTCATTGGGTTACGCCCCCCCACTCCCCCCCCCCCTCCCCTCCGCTCCACCTCCCCCCCAAGTCCCCCTTCAGATTCTTGAAGGGGAATCCTACAACAAAAATAGAAGATAGACAGAGAGAGAGAGAGAGAGAGAGAGAGGTTGAGAGAGCGTGTCTTGTCTGAAACAAAGACATTAGAGTGTATTTGGTTACTTTTGGACACTCTTGGGGTTCAATGGACACACTGAGCGCCGTTGTCCATTTCACAGCTGACAAGAGATGCTGTCTGCAGCCAGAGGACGCACACTCGCTCGCGCAAAATAACTAATCGTTAGTCTAGAACTCTGGGCCGACATCAGACCCAAAGATCTAGCATTGATCAGGCTCTAAACTGAACACTCTTGGGTTTTGCAGTGCTGGCATAGAGATAGAGACAGAGTGTGTAAGCATTGACCGGCCTGGTGTGTTCCACTCAAGGGGAAGCAGCTTGAGTAATATCCAGCGTTTTGATATTAGGAAAGGATGTCATTGCTGTGGGGTAGAAACCTTATACGTCCAAAACTGCTACTTTTCAAGAAACTGAAAAAAGTCGCCTGTGTTCCTATGGATCCATATTTCATAATCCATTTATTATTCAGTCACAAGCTCTTGTTATTAATACTTTTTATAGGTTAAGTATTTATGAAACACACAGACGGACTCACCCTCTTTCACTTTCAAAAGAACCACAGCCCGCCGTGATGCAACATGCTGTGAGCTTTACACAGCAATGTCGGCACGACGAAGTTGGACATTAATTTACACACACAAAAAAATAAACATTATACAGTTCAAATATGGAGATTTATTTTGCCTGACAGCAACAATATGCCCACTCTGAAAATAAATAAATCCACACAAGAGTTTTCAGTTCATGCAGAAACTATTTTTTATCATACAAATTCAACTCTGCATGGCAATCAGAGTGTGCCAGGCGTGGATGTTTTGTGGGCGTGCGTGCATGTGTGCATACATACGTACGTACGTGTGTGTGTGTGTGTGTGTGTGTGTGTGTGTGTGTGTGTGTGTGTGTGTGTGTGTGTGTGTGTGTGTGTGTGTGTGTGTGTGTGTGTGTGTGTGTGTGTGTGTGTGTGTGTGTGTGTGTGTGTGTGTGTGTGTGTGTGTGTGTGTGTGTGTGGTAGCTAGTGACAGCCACAGCTGGGAGAGGAAGAAGCTGAGGTCATCATTAGCCACACAGCAAGCCTAGCGGAGAAACAGGAACAAAGCCTGCCTTGTGTGTGTGTGCGTGCGTGTGTGTGTGAGTGAGACAGACAGACAGACAGACAGACAGACAGAGACTGCCCTAGTCACCTCTGGCATGCTGTCTTGGCTGCCTATGAACAAATACCTTGCTATATCGGATTTTGCCAGTGCCAGTTGTGTGCAAACTGCGTGGGTGTGACAGGTGCCATGGCTTGGGTGAAGTGTGTGTGTGTGTGTGTGCGTGTGTGTGTGTGTGTGTGTGTGTGTGTGTGTGTGTGTGTGCAGGCGTAGTCTGGCACCCTGGTAACCCCAGAGCACCTTCCCCTGTCCATAACAAACAAACACACACACAGACCATACGGTCGGTCACACAGTCAACACCACTCCTATATTTAAACACGAACACACACACACACACACACACACACACACACACACACACACACACACACACACACACACACACACACAAAACTACAATGCTCGTAGTCACACACTCACAGCACCTGCTCGGTTGATTTATTTGTGTTTGTACAGGAATCACTCTAGCGATTCTCTCTCTCACACACACACACACACACACACACACACACACACACACACACACACACACACACACACACACACACACGCACACACACGCACACACACGCACACAGATAATGGTCTGTCTGACACTGCTGGGTGCATTTTCAGTTCACTGACATTTTAGCCTGACAACCATTGCGCGCTGCCAAGTGGGCACCGTGCGGCTCACAGTGTCCCACTAACAGGCAGGTTGGTGGGCCCCAGGAGAAGGGCCTCGCTCCCTCTGAATAGAATTCAACTTGACCTTGTCTCTCTCGGCTACCCTGCTGCACATTTCTTTTTTCTCCCCCCACACTGCTGTCTAAAGAAGTGTCTCTTTTCATTTCGTTTTTCTCGCAGGCATCCGATCCCATTCCGGCCAAGAAGTTGAAACACGAAGACTTCCCATCGCATCTCCCGTCAGCCGAGAAAGACAAGCAACACGATTGGCTACGGTCCCTCTCCGCCTCAGCCAATAAGGTAATTTTCTTCGTTGTTTGGGGGTCGGGGCAGATAAGGAGGTGTATGATGCACTTGGACATGCATGGAGTTTAAAGGGACTACACCATGAATTTTCATTTTTCCAATTTTTATGTATTTTCTTGGTGTCCCACCAGCAACTTCTATCCTCACAAAGTCCTATTTCTGACCATTGTGTCTTTCTCAGTTTATGGGCAGATCTATGTTGGCATGTCTCAGAACGGTCCTGATTGTGAAATGTCAGATTTGTGATGTCACAAGGCCTGAGAAAGAGGCAGGAGGAGCTGGGAGAGGGTTGGGGAGGGGTGGGCAGGCCTGAGAAGGAGGCAGGAGGAGCTGGGAGAGGGTTGGGGAGGGGTGGGCAGGCCTGCTGAGCAGGAGGTGGGGAGGAGTGTGGGGCCAAAACTGGCTCAATAGCGCAGTCCTCCCACTCAGGACAAGGTGGTACTGCAGCTGAAAATGCTCTGAAAGCCAGGCAGAAATGACAGGGGCTCTGTATTCAGGAGTGGTAATTTAGCCTCAAACCTTTTCAAAAACGTTTTTGGGACACAAACAGTGTTATATAAATTATTTTTAAATGCATGGTGTAGGACCTTTAAGGCTCTGTCCTGTTAGCAAGGAAGCAAGGTGGCGTTTCTAGAAACTATGACTAATAAGACTATATAGCGTCACTGTCGGGCGGAAAACCTTGTATCTCCAAGTTTCAAATTTGTATGTTCTTTCGCAAAGTAAAGCCCTGCTTCATCACACAAGGCCGTCGCACAAAAGTAGTGAAAACAGCTGATCTACAAGCACACGCGCTTGTAGATCGGCTGTTTTCACTAGTTTAGTCCATTTTTTAGATGATAAATACAAAACAAACGGTTTTGGACATACAAGGTTTCCACCCTTTTGGAGAGAACCGAATAAGGAACATTTTAACTAGGTACCAAGGTGATGGGACGTATGCTTCCAAACGAGACGCAACCTAGGTGTCATGTGATATCATACACAACTTTTGGGATGAGGGCAGAGCTTAAATTTAGATTTGGCAAACCATGCTAACTATGGTAACCCTAGACATCCCGAGCCCTATGTATTCGCTTACTGAGATGGAGCGAAGTTTGAGACAGCTATGTAACGCAATATGACCACAATATAATGATTGATGTGCCATACCGAGATCGATATTCCCTAAAAAATATCCCACGTGGGTATTATTACTCTCTTATTTCATAGATGTATGATAAAGACACTACTATTATGTAGCGCAGTAGACTCATTATTATTGTCTCCGCCAGGCCGAGACTATGATTAGGGTCAGTAGGGCTGTCACAATTATTACATAATCGTCTAATCACGATTATTTTTCATAATCGTTTCCATGTTGAAAAATGTTAAGATATATTAGCTGATCTACAAGCCGATGCCACGCGTTGTCTGCTCTGGATGCCAGAGCAGAACCTCTGCCCACATTTTTCACATATAGCGCCACCAGGAGGCCTGTTTTTGCAAAACACTAGTGAAAACAGCCGATCTACAAGCACACAACGCCTCGCAGTGTGTTGTAGATCGGCTGTTTTCACTACTTTGTGCGACGGCCTTGTACGATGAAGCAGGGCTTTGCTTTGCGAAAGAACGTACAAATTTAAAACTTGGAGATACGAGGTTTCCACCCGACAACGATTATATGTTTTGATATTACTCAATACACAGATTTTGTCCAAACCAATGCTCCGAGGAGCACCTTTTCTAGTTCAGTATTCACTCTTGTTAGCCGATCTCTCTTTGGCAATTAACCTAATGGCTTGATGAGGCACCCGTCTTTTTAATTAGCTTTTGAACTGTAATGCAAAGAATTAAAGTATTGATGTCCATCTTGTTCTCAGGGACACAGACAGAGGCCCTCAGCGTTCAGACCCTGGTCTCCTAACCTCTCGGCTGGCGACAAGGACTCCTGCAGCCGCCCCTTGGCCCTACTCAGAGACAGGTGAGCCTGCTGCGCTGTGCATGACATTTAAGAAACAAAATGGCAGATGGTCTCTGTAAACGACAGTCTCCCCGAAACCGTGACTCATCCGTTAGAATAGGAATGAGTTTGGTTTTGGGTGAGAAGGCGGACATTTTGAGAAGTGGGCTCCATTGCAGGCGATGAGCTCTAAGCATGTCTGCTCGGTCGTCTGGCAGGTGCGGAGGTGGGGGTTGGGGGCGGGGGCGTTAAAGTTTGACTGTACCATTGCCTCCCACACTCCACCACCACTTGTACACACTCATACCGCAAGCACCCACTTGCTAGGGCTCTGCCACGTCAGCTGAGCTCACACCACGCCACACACACTCACACTTGATGTTGCCCATGTTCTCACAGAATAGGAGCGAGTGGCTGACAAGAGTGCTATGCTGTCAGTGCTCTGCCCTGTTCCGGAGAACAGAAAAACAAAGTATTCTGGCTAGAAAATGCTCCCGTTATCATTTCAAAATGAATAATAATAATTACAATAATTATTTTGTTTTACATATCACCTCCAGCGGTGATATTACAAGCGTGGCGTAATGAATTAAATCAGGGGTCTTCAATGTTTTCAGGCCAAGGACCCCTTAGTTGAGAGAGAGAGATGAAGCAGGGACCCCCACAACCTGTTCATAGATTCATTGTTTGACAGCACAATCATCAGTGTATTTTGGATTCGTGTCAATTTGTGTTTTCAGATATTTAACCACTTGAACTGTCAATACTTAATAAAGTTGACCTTTCACTCTGTACTTAGTCTGCTCTTTTTCCCCCTCTACACCAAAGCTCTTGCGAGGCGTTGTGAGCTTGTAGATCGGCTATTTTTGGCAAAAGTTCTCAGAATAAGGACACTAGGGTTCAAGTGGCTAATATAAAAAGGAGAAAAAAGTTTCTATGATTTGGAGGACCCCCTGTAGTAACTCTGACCGGACCCCCTGTTGAAGACCCCTGAATTAAAACGTTTTAACGTTCCTTGTTCCCTCTCCTTCCCCCTCTTAAGCTTCTACAACTACAAGAGCATAGAGAGCGCCGTGGCCCCGAATGTGGCCCTCACGCCGCTCCCGCTGGGCAAGGTGGGGCCCCTGTCCCCGTGTGTGCCCAGCACCTCCCACCCGAGCGGGGGCGAACCCCCTGGCGAGGGGGCGAGCGCCAGCTCCCGACCACGCAAGAGGAGGGCCACGGAGGAGATCCCACACCCCACGCCCCCCGAACCCCCCTGCTGCCCCCCGCCACCTCCCGCCGTCGTCAGCAAGCCCCCGCCCGAGGACAAGGACTCAGAGGTGGAGATAGAGGTGGAGAGCCGAGAGGAATGTAAGTCTACAGCCGCTGGATGTGGGTGGAATAGTGTTAAAGGGATAGTTCACCCCCAAAATGTATTTTTCTTCTTCTATCAATTACTCACCCCATGGAGACTTGAATTCATGGATATCTTTTTTTTTTTTTTTTTGCATTCCTAAGCCAATCATTTGAGGAACAAAGCAGGCTCTTTGGGGCCTTTTCCACCAAAAGAACCTTGGTTCAAGAACCAGTGCCGTTCAACTTTCTTGGAACCTTGGTTCGTTCTTGCGAACCGGCTTGCGTTTCCACCAGATTGAACCAGACTGAACCAGAGGAACCAAGGATTTTGTGTGGTTCCCGTTCCGAAGAACTTTTACGCTTCGGAAACTCGGTTTCAACTCGGTTCTCGGGGGCAAAAGCTCACCTCTGGTTCATCCCATAGGCGCGAGAAAGAACACAAACCAGTTCTTTGCGAAAAGTGCCCTTAGTGTCTCCATAGGGAACAAAGCAGGCTCTTTGTGTCTCCATACGGAACCACAACTGGTCATTAAACTATTGGCTTAGGAATGCGATAAAAACAAAAACAAACTATCCATGAATTCAAGTTTCGGGTGTGTAATCTATAGAAAATACGAAAGAGAAAGTTAAGAGAAAGTAAATGAGTAACTATTGAGGAACTAATCACAGCTCTCTCTCCCACAGTCACTTCCTCGTTGTCGTCGCTCTCCTCGCCATCCTTCACCTCCTCCTGCTCAGCCAAGGACCTGAGCTCTCCCTGCACCCAGGGGCCCATCAAGGACCTGAGCTCGCCCTGCGCCCAGGGGCCCATCAAGGACCTGAGCTCGCCCTGCGCCCAGGGGCCCATCAAGGACCTGAGCTCGCCCTGCGCCCAGGGGCCCATCAAGGACCTGAGCTCGCCCTGCGCCCAGGGGCCCGTGAACACGCTCACGTCGGCCGAGTGCGCCATCGCGGCGGCGGCGCCCACCAGCGCCGCCCCCTCCTCCGTCGCCCCCCTGACGCCTACGGAGTCCTCCGGCTTGGAGTCGGAGCTGGAGACGCTCCGGCAGGCCCTGGACAGCGGGCTGGACTCCAAGGAGTCCAAAGAGAAGTTCCTGCACGAGATCGTCAAGATGAGAGTGAAGCAAGAGGAGAAGCTGGGCTCGGCTCTGCAGGCCAAACGCTGCCTCCAGCAGGTACAGTGTTAGAACAGTGTTTATCAAACCTTTATATTTTCAAGGTTTCCCCTTAACTCTGACGGTATACAAATGGAACCAAATGGACCCGTTAGGGTCCATTTGGTTCCATTTGTATGCTGTTAGAGTTACAGACTTGTATGGGTTAGAATAGTTGACTACAACTAACAAACGAACAAGAACTAACTAACATTTAAAAATGAATAACTAACATTTTAGAAACTTGCTACTACAAAACGAAATAAATAAAAAACTAAAATCATAGACAAATCTTAAAAAAATTGCAATCTACAAGCTCACGACGCATCGCGGCACGTGAGCTATTTTTGCCACCACACACTCACACCTCCATGCCGTTGAATGACAATGATACACACACGATAACACGCACGCCTATTGAATCACAATAATACACACACATCCCTGTTGGCCGATGATAACACAACACATGCCAACTGGATGACGATAATACGCATACAGTACCTGTTGTCAGAGGAGGAAATGGCATGAACGGTGCACATACCAGCCAGGACATAGTACACTCCTTCCTGTGTTGGCTGTGACAACAGCACATAGCTGAAAAGCAGGCATGTGCACACGTAGACATCAAAGGGGGCTTGAGCCCCTGCCCTTTTACCCGTCTGTAAAAAAGTGCCCTCTCCAGACCATGAATGCAGTTTTTACTATGGTGCAAGAAATGCAAATGCCCTCTTTCCATGCCATGCCTGAAGGCAGCATTCAAGAGAATTGCCTTGTCCAAACTCTCCTGAACTTGAATGCTGCATCTTATGTTGAAAACATTGCCCTTGCTGTGCAGAAAGCCGTGCCATTACACCACATCTCCAGTATTTACTTGATTATTCTTAGTTCAGTGTGGTATCAAGTACCGAAAATAGCCGGAGGTCTGCTATTTTCGATATTTTCACCAAAGGGCCCTTTTAGAAATGTCAGCCCCTGCCTCTCTAGCATTCTCTGCACGTCCCTGCTGAAAAGTGATATTGTTTAGGGTTGCCGCTCATGAATTCATCCATTTCTACGAGCTGGGCTTCGGGGGAGTTTGAGGACACGCGGTCTCATTGGGCTGAGAGAGCGCTGGCAAACCGCCCTACTCCTAGATCCTTATCGCTCCTAAACTCAGCCATCTCTACGGCGTCATAATGCCTAAATTCAACCAACCTCGTGCAATGCACTGTGGGTGTAATCAGGGGTGTCGCACCAAATTCTGGGCCCTGGGCACAAGGATTCACTACGTTATTTAATGCTTTAACTATTGAAAAATAGCAGATATACAAGCTCACAGCGCGGCACCGAGTCTGCTAATCTGCTATTTTTGAACAATCGTGAAAAGTCTTTCAAGGTTTAAAAAAAAAAAAAACCTATGTTTCCATGTCAGTGGTGCTCAAACTTTTTCATGTGAAGGACCCCCAAAAAGATGTGTATTTGGCCACAGATCCCCATCTCAAAATATTTTGTTCCAGGGACCCCCCAGAAGCAAAATTTGAGTTACAAATGTTCGCTTAAAAAGTACATATATTCAAAGATTTGCGCACATTTTCATGACTTTTCAAAAATAGAAGATCTACAAGCTCGCAGCGCGGCCCGTGAGCTTGTATATCTGCTGTTTTTCAATAGCTAAAGTATAAAATAATTTCTGGCCCCTCCACCATGGGCCCTAGTAACTCAGTCCCACTCCCCCCCCCCCCCCCCTTGTGGCGCCTCTGGCTGTAATATAGCTGGCTCAGGAGCCACCGCCATTAGGTTATTACGGTTTGTGAACACCCTTCCCCCCCCACCCTCCTCCCACGGAACATAGGTCCATATTCTAACTCGTGCCAATGAATAGGCACTGACAGATGCCCTATATTTACACAGCATACGGTTGCATTTCAGTGAATACACAGCGATGCATATCACTATTGACTGAGGGAATCACATTTCAGCTCCGCTCCCTGTCTATCTGTCACATTTTATTTTATTTCTTTATTTTTCACGGAGATGGACACGCTCACACAAATAGGTAGGAAACCGTGGGAAATAAGTCGGCTTAAAGCAACGATACACAGAAGTGGATTAGTGCTGATTATGGCTACTAAAACTGAACATGACTTGGCAAGGGATAGAAAGTAAGAGCGGATGTTCGAAGAGAAATGCCCCACTTCCACTTTTATTTTGGTCCTGGATAAGACCCAAGAAAATGCAGACAAGTGAGTCTGTGTCCTGCAGAACAAACGCTGTGCAGGAGGACATTCTAGTTCAACATTCCATTTTTGGATTCAGTTTCCGTTTAGAAGAGTCATTTAGAAGTAAGAAACACACTCCTCCCAAAAAGAAATGTGTTTTAAAAACTTTCTCGATTTAACACCTAGGTGACTGAATGTACGACGAAACAGGTTTAAATCCACACATCAAGTCTGTGACATGCTGAAGGGTTAGTGAATGCAGGCATTATGTGTAATCAGCATGGAGTGACGGGGCTTGTTCTCGTCACTCCACTTCTAGGAAGCTACAAAGTTTGATGACAGACATGCTTGTCCCGACTGCTAGGTTCCCATGAGAAGGCTGTGGGCGTGCTTCCACACAAATACACACACACGCACATGCACACACACACACACACACACACACACACATATACACACACGCGTGTGCGCGCGCTTCACTGAAGAAAAGAAAACAGTTTGTGTTTCTTAGAAAAAAGACTGCAGTTGGCCATTTGGTCTCCTAACCCAAACCCAGATACATGGTTGCAGTAGCCTACTGGAACTGTATGTGACCATGGTTATTTTGAGCAAACCTTTTATGCTCTTCTCTACATAAGTTTGTCCGTCAAGCTAAAACCATACTTGCAGAGAGGACGCTCTAGGCCTAGGGTGTCTTGAAATGTCTTCCCCTGAAGTGCAACATTTCTGCACCGGCCTAACTTTCATTAACACAAAGCTAACGTTGCTTTGCGTGGCACCAATGCTAACTGCTCCCCTGTCCCTTCACCCCCCACACAGGAGTTGGAGTTCCTGCGGGTAGCCAAGAAGGAGAAGCTCCGGGAGGCCACGGAGGCCAAGCGCAACCTGCGGAAGGAGATCGAGCGGCTGCGCGCCGAGAGCGAGAAGAAGATGAAGGAGGCTAACGAGTCGCGGGTGCGCCTGAAGCGGGAGCTGGAGCAGGCCAGGCAGCTGAGGGTCTGCGACAAGGGCTGTGAGGCGGGCCGCCTGCGCGCCAAGTACTCGGCACAGGTAACATACAACATTATGTACTGCACATCTACTGCAGATCTACAAGCTTACAACGTGTCGCATCACGACACGCTTTGAGCTTGTAGATCTGCTGTTTTCAAACAGCCTAGGTATATAATAGGGCTAAAGTGGTAAATCTCTGCAAAGTAACTAGTAACTAAAGTGTTCAAATAATCGTAGAGGGGTAAAATTACAATATTTGGAATCCGAGATGTAGTGGAGTAGAAGTTAAAGTATTGGAAATTGGAAATACCTCATATAAGTACAAGTACAATAAGTACAAATACCTAAAGATTTTACATAAGTACAGTACTTAAGTAAATGTATTAGCTACTTTACACCACTGGTGCTGCATAAACAAACACAGTAAACCCCTAAATCTGTATGTAAGTTGTATGTCCTGTTGGATATAAGAATGGACAGACATGCAAGTATACTGTATAGGCTACTGTAGAAGGAGTGTGCGTGCACAAGAACAAAAACATGACTATGACATGAAAGCTGACAGACAGACAGACAGATGAACACACGCATGCACACAGACATTTGAACAGCCTCGTTAAAAGTCTAGCCGTGGCGGTGTTGTTACGTAAATGCCTTCTAACAATTGCAACATTTCTATGCTTCTGCCTCAGTCCTTTCTTCTCGTCACTCCAAGGCTAAGTATTCTGAAGGTCAGGAGTGAGGAGAAGAGAAGAGCAGAGAGAGAAAAAAAAACACATTTCCTTTTCCCCAGTCGAAAATAAATGGGTGTAGTCTAAAGTGCACAGACACACGATAAGTGCTGGCCCAAAGAGGAAACAGGAAGAGACGTCGACTTCCCCCCCAGGCATCATGGGAAATGCAGATTAGACAAAACAAAAGAGAGAGAGAGAGAGAGAGAGAGAGAGAGAGAGAGAGAGAGAGAGTACACGCTAAAGCTCTGACTCCATGCCTGCCTAAAGCAAATACTGCACTCTGGGAAGCCTGTCATTAAGAGAAGACATTTTAGCCTTAGTGAATTGTTGAGTGTCGTCTGTGGTCTTCATGGGATGAGACACGGTCTGAGACCATAATGTCCCTTCAGCCTCGGTCTGCTGCTCTTTGTGTCTGGTGGCCGAGCAGAGGCGTTAGAGGTTTGGGTGGGAGGGGTGAGCGGTGGCTGCCGGATGTGGTTGCAATGACTGATGTGTTACTGTCTGTTGCACCACGTCTGTAAGCATCTCTCTGTGTGTGTGTGTGTGTTTGTGTGCTCTGTCTGTTTGAACCCTTTAAGACCCGAGTCTACAAAATGTCTTCTAGGTTTTTGAAAAACCGATGTTTCTGTGATCAGTGGCTCTCAAACCATTTCATGTCAAGGACCCCCAAAATCATATGTATTTGGCCGCGGACCCCCCATAAAAAAATGATTTGTTCCAGGGACCCTGAGAAAGAAAGATTTGAGTCATAAATGTTTGCTTAAAAAAAATAAAATAAAATAAAAAAAAAAAAATATATATATATATATATATATATATATATATATACAGTATATTCAAAGATTTGCACACATTTTCTTAACTTTTCAAAAATAGCAGATCTACAAGCTCATAGTGCGGCACTTTGCTGTTTTTTAAAGTATAAAATAGCGGTTGAAGTGGTTCAAATCTAAATTGACAGATGCCTTTTGGGTTAATGCTACTTTCAAGAACAATAACTCCGAACATCATCCAGCGAGTCTCAGCGTAACCCAAGTATAGTCAAAGGAAGGAAGATCCCCCACCCACCCAACCACCCCCAAAAAGCAACGACAAAAACAGACCCTCACTGCGATCGCCCCCAGGGGCGTCACAACTAAGGGGTAGGAAAGTGGGACAGAGTTACCAGGGCCCAAGGTGGAGGGCCCTGGTACAGATATACAAGCTCACAGCGCGGCTCAGCGCTGCGCTGCGAGCTTGTAGATCTGCTATTTTTGGAAAAGTCGTGAAAATGTGTGCACATTTGTAACTCAAGTTTTGCTTCCGGGGGGGGGGGGGGGGGGGGGTCCCTGGAACTAAATATTTTGAGATGGGGGTCCGTGGCCAAATTCATATCATTTTTTTGGGGGGGGGGTCCTTGACATGAAAAAGTTTGAGCATCACTGACATAGAAACATTAAGTTTCTTGCACACATTTTCACAATTTTTCAAAAATAGCAGATCTACAAGCTCGCAGCGCGGCACTCGGTGCCGCGCTGTGAGCTTGTATATCTGCTATTTTTCAATAGTTATAACATTCACGGGGGGCCCCCGCAGTGAATCCTTGTACCCAGGGCCCAGAATTTGGTGTGACGCCCCTGATCGCCCCTCTTTTGGCCAAGCACATTTCAATTGACTGTTCTGTTCATGTGTTTTCCAGATCGAGGACCTCCAGATGAAGCTGCAGCACGCCGAAGTGGACCGCGAGCAGCTCCGGGCGGACCTGCTACAGGAGCGGGAGGCCCGGGAACACCTGGAGAGAGTGGTCAAAGAGCTGCAGCAGCAGCTATGGCCCAAATCCGGCAGCGACAAGGACCCATCGCCCATGGACATGCCGGCCAACGGCAACTAAACTTCCGCACATGTGCACGCCGCGCACCACCATCACCTATCACCCGGACACACAGCCCTCATGACCCCCTTTACCCACTCCCCCCCTCTTGCCAACCGACCCTGTAAACTCATAAACGCGCGAGTTGGCCCCCCCAACCCTTGTCAACGCTGGCCCTTGAAAACTAAAATAACGCGACTCCCCTGCGATACGGGGAAAGCGGATGGCCCTCCTCGGCCTGCATGGGGGCCGTGAAAAAAAACAACGTCTGGTGCGTTGCGTGCGTCCTTGAGGAAAGACTGGCGACAGCCTGGCGACAGCCTCAGGCAATGAGACGCCTGTGGACTGACCAAGGAAGTACATGTTACTAAGACAAGCACTGAATCGCACCCCCTCCTTTCCCCACGAACTGAAAAACTGGATTGTGACAGTTTGAGAAAAAGAGAAAAAAAAGAAAAAAGAAAATGGAAAAAAGATGTATAGCACAAAGTATGGTTGTGCCTGTATTAGACTTTTCCTGTGATGAATTGATGAAAGATTATTGTATGATATTAAAATATTACAATGCGCATAAGAGAGACGTTGAATTGTGGGGCGACTGTCTAAAACGGACAGCCCAGAGCGAGGTCATTGTATGGCCCCGGCTCGCGTTTACCCACAAAGCCCAGTTAAAGACTCCGCCCCCCTTTTCCCCCACCATGAAGAAGATGGAGAATTTCAAGATGTTATAAGCTATTTAAGAGACTGCATAGCGATATGTTAAAATAAAAAAAAGAAAGAAGAAAAAAAAGTTTTCTTTGTTCCTCTATGCTATTGGAGCTTGACAATGAAAAGACAAAACAACAAAAAAAGAATATTAACAAATACAACAAGCGAGATGAACTGTCCACAGTGCCACCGTGGTTTGTCGGTCTTAAGGAAAGCCTTCGCAATCCACTGAGGGAAAAGTATCGAGTTTCGTCCATTTTTTCCCCCCCCCCTCCTCAACCATTCTTGATTTGCAAAATCATGGTGTTTGTGGCGGAAGCAGCGAGAGGGTATTGGACTTGATCTTTCCCCTCCCTGGAGGAAGCCCTGTATTAATATCTGGTGAGAACATGTGTTTGACGCACCTTTTTCTTTTTTCTTTTTCTTTTTTTTTCTTTTTTAAGTGAGCACTTGCGTTGGATGATAACAGCAATGTCCTCTCCTCAATGTCCCCTCACGCGACGTCACGTAGAAAACACACCTCATCGTGTGTGTGGTAAAAAACCCAGAAGTCTTATCTTGTGAAGATAAAATGTGGGATGGGTCTAAGCCCAGAAGCCAGACCTCAGTGTGACGTTGTTTTCTTCACGTTACGTTTGCCTAACAAAAGCCAGCATGTGTTTTATTCGCCCCTACATTTAGTTCCAAAAGAGATCCTGAATACTACGATTTTAGGGCTGGACATGGCACCTTTTGCAAGAACCACAAAATGTTCATTTGAATTAAATTATGGTATGTAAATATAAATATATGTTGTTTTTTTTTGTTTTTTTTACTTTACAATAATGAATCGCACTTTGTCATAACAAAATACTGTTATACTGCATTGTACTCCCACTATTGTCTTCAATATTACTTTGAAAAACGAAAAAAGAAAAAACGTAAAAACAAAAACATATTCATGACCGCTACAATAGAAAAACCAGTAAGCATTTTGTGGATTATATGCATCTCTTTTAAAATACTGTTGTCATGTTTTATCAAGGCAAAGTATTGTAAATAAAACGACAGAAAAAAGTGGTCTAACCTGCTTGCTTGCCAATGCAGTCTGGGATTGTTGAAGACCATATCATTTCTTTTTGGCAGTTATTGTTTTCCCCCCTTTTTGCTTGTAATATAAATTGACACGACCGAGAGCGATACTGTATGTATTTGAATGCGAAACTGCTTGAGTTCCCCCGACCTCCCTTCAACTTTGGACAACATAATAATTTCAACGTAACTCGTTGAAATGACAATATCTGAAACCCAGTGCTAATAGTGGAATGCATCGTTTACCAGTTAAGACCGGTTTGCTCGCGTATTTTACCAGGAATAAAAAACAAGACCTGTTTAGGAAAGCTCCAATTCCACAGTGGGTACAATGCAATCAGAATGTACATTGTGTTAATGCTATTTTCCTTTGGCTGTTGATGTTGTTGTTGTTTTTATCGTGGGGATATTTTATTGCTTGTCTGTTATGTTCACTTTTTTTCCAATAGAAAACTCATATATTTTCTTTATGCATGAAATTTCCGAAGGTTTGCCATACATATAGTCATTATTGGGCATTGATACTGTACACGTAAAGGGTTTTATTGTGTTATGCAATATAAAGCAATTTGTCTTATTTAGAAGAGAGAGCTGAAAGAGAGAAAACATGTAAAATAATAACAAACTAAAAACCTTGTTTTTATTAATAACGAGAAAAGATTCATACATGCACATGGGCAAAAACACAACCAAGTCAAAAAAAAAAAAAAAAAAGAAATAAAAATGCGATGCTGGACAACCTCAAGTGCCTGGGAGTGGGCGGAAGGTTTCCAGAAAAGGAAAACTGATGATGTTTAAGCGTTTGTCACCCAAGCCACGTGTGACCACAAGAATGAGCCAAGGTCCCATCCATCCCGGTCGCAATTAGGTGCTGCACTGACACAGGGACCTTAAGCCGGATTTGTACTTTGTCGTGTGACGGGTGTCGTATGACGGGTGTCGTATGCAGAAAATATTTCGTCGTCGTCGTTGTGTGGAAACCTCGTATCTCCAAGTTTCAAATTTGTACATTCTTTACGTAAAGCAAAGTCCTGCTTCATCATACAAGGCCGTCGCACAAAAGTAGTGAAAACAGCCGATCTACAAGCACACAACGTTGTGTGCTTGTAGATCGGCTGTTTTCACTAGTTTAGTTCATTTTTAAAATGATAAATACAAAACGAACGGTTTTGGACATACAAGGTTTCCACCCGACAACGACGATTTGTAAGATATTTTCAGCGCGCGAGACTGCCGTACGACGGACTATAAATTCAGCGCTCCCTTGACTAGAGCAGTGTTTCTCAACATATGAGTCAGAGTGGACCGAAAAGTGGGTCGTGGGACGTTTCTGCGAAGTTCCATGTAAAAAAAAACAAGAACTGTTGACGCAGGAATACTGTGTTTTAATATATTATCAGGTCCCTGAATGTGCAAGTCGACGCAAAAAAAACTTAGCGCCCAACAGTGCAGAAGCACTGAGACCCGGCGGTCAGGGATTCTCAATTTCTTTTTTTTATTTCAAAGGACCCTTGAGGGTCCCCGGACCCCATGTTGAGAACCACTGGTTTGGTTCCATTCTGTGGATGCACACGTCCCCCGGTGGCAGGTACCAATCAAACCACCATCAGCAGATCCTCTTGTTAGTATTCCTAAACCAAGCAGTTTACAACAGTACTTAATCTTGTACTTTTTTTCTTTATTTTTCTTTTTTTCTAAAGAAAAGCAGAAATCAAGTGACTGATTGCTATAGGCTTTCTTGTTTTGTTTTTGAATGAGCGCTTTTTTTCTTCATTGGAAACTGTTTCTTTGATGAGATGCAAGACAAAATTATATATATATATATATACAGTATATATATAATATATATCGTCGTTGTCGTGTGGAAACCTCGTATCTCCAAGTTTCAAATTCGTACATTCTTTTCGTAAAGCAAAGCTCTGCTTCATCATACAAGGCCGTCGCACAAAAGTAGTGAAAACAGCCGATCTACAAGCACACAACGCCTCGCGGTGCGAGGCGTTGTGTGCTTGTAGATCTGCTGTTTTCACTAGTTTAGTTAATTTTTAAAATGATAAATACAAAACGAACGGTTTTGGACATACAAGGTTTCCACCCAACAACAACGATATATAAAGAAAATCGACAGAAGCCACATGTACAATTGCTACTTGGTAAATTGTTACTCCTGGTTGTAGATAGAGACCCAACATTTTGGTTGACGTGTCTGAAGGTAGACATGTCAAAGTGTATGGAAAAGGGCATTATGCTGAAGCCCATTTCTTTAAGCAACATTACTGAGGGCAACTTTGTCATGAGGGTGACACTGTGTCCGTCACTCGTAACAGATTTAAAATTGGTACATTTTATAGTTCTTTTTACACTTTAAAGGAATTGATAACTGTAGTTTACTTTATTCATGGTTTTCTATAAAAGAAAGGGAGAAATGACGACATTGGCTTTTTTTGCTCTCCCGTGTAAAAGCGTATAGCGGTTTAACATTGTTTTCTAAACAAGAATCATTTTGCTAAATGATGGACAATACAGCAGCAATAATAGTCCATATTAATAGACAAATACTAGCCAGTGTGAAGATTCGAATAAGAATTTACAAATGTAAATACTTTTTTCATTTACAATATTGTATTATATATGTACATGGTGTTTCCTTTTTCAAAAAGAAATTTTCTTACAATAGCAGTCTTGTTCTTTTTTTTCTTCTTTTTATTGAGTTTGTGTTTTAACTGACAACATGTTTCAAAAACAATTATTGCAGTGCGTAAGAGAATATTCCCTACATAAACATGATGTTAATCCATTTTATTTTCATGTTTTTTTTTTACTGTAGAGTCTTTATATTGAATGACTTTTTTCACCAGTTCATATATATTTTTAACAATATATTCAATATCAAATAGCAGACCTATGGTAAAGAAATGGGTCACATAACGTCTAATTTATGCTTTGTTGCGTATGACACTGTCCCGCCGCGGAAATAGCCGATTTAGAAGCTCGACAAGGCGTCGCGCCTGCAATGCGTTGTGAGCTTGTAACTCTACTATTTCTGGCACGCATCGCTGTCATACCACGAAGTATAGATCAGGCTTTAGATCTACGCCACCTCGCGGACCCCCTAATCCCCTCTCCCCATCCTCATGTATCTTTTTAGCCCTACGCTGCTGCTAATGCTATATAAACTTTACAATTCTAGAAATATTTTTATGTAAGAGGTAAATGTAAGCTTTCCCATTTATTAATGCCGCATATACAGTATGAGAAAAAAAAAGCTTGGCTTATTTATCTATCTCCTTCTTTTCCCTCCATCTTTTCACACCTTTTTCCACATCCCTCCTTCAACGGCACCCCCCCCCCCCCTCCCCCCTTCTCTCACGACACGGACTATATTGTAAAGTAAAGGACTTTATGAGATTACGTTTGAAAATAGCTATGCTTATATACTACAGTGACTGAATGTACAGTGTATAGATGCATTACCAGAAATAAAGTTGTTTGTCCAAATTGAACGATCCAGATTCTTATGTTTTGCTGTGTGTGGGTGCGTGTGCGTTTGCGCGTACATGCGCGCGTGTGTGTGTGTGAGAACATAACGTTTCATTAAAATGCTGAAAATTAAGGCTCTGTTTTAACTCAGTTGTACAAGATGAGCATTTCGGTTAAATTCCAAACACCTTGCAAAGTCGGGCAATATTTGCAGAAGACAACAGAGCCATTTAACGATAAATAACACTATTCCAAAGGAGAGATGGGAACCTCTCCCTTCCTTTGCAGATAAGATTTGGCAAGAGAATAGAATATATTCTCTCCGTTTTCCAGTAATCAGCAGTCAAGCTAATCCAAAATGAGTTAACTGTTGTGTAATCTCTGAACGCTGTCAAAAGAAAAGTCAGTGGTTTCATTGTTCAACTAAAGCCCTTCCTCGGTCACAAGGCTCAGTGAAGAATAGAAAGTTTAGCAGGGTAGTGCCCTGGTGACCCAACCTGTTAGTCAACACTCAACAGCCTAACCACATAAGCTCAATGTCATCGGCTTCAATCTCCCTGAAGATCTTGTCTTGTCATGTCCTGTCAACTCTTTATCTTGTCTAGTCTACTGGAGATGACTTAAAATGACTGTGGCAACAATAGTTGCCCAATGAGTCTCTTAAATCGGGTCTTCAACGTTTTCAGGCCAAGGACCCCCTAGTTGTGAGAGAGATGAAGCAGGGACCCCCACAATCTGTTCATAGATATAGTTTCATTGTTTGACAGCACGATCAACAGTGTATTTTGGATTCATGTTAATGTGTGTTTTCAGATATTAACCACTTGAACCTTCAAAAAACTTCACCT
The DNA here is from genome assembly GCF_963921795.1 of Nannobrachium achirus. Taxonomy (NCBI): domain Eukaryota; kingdom Metazoa; phylum Chordata; class Actinopteri; order Myctophiformes; family Myctophidae; genus Nannobrachium; species Nannobrachium achirus. The sequence continues at coordinate 47,048,501 of NC_137818.1, forward strand.
TTCACTGTACTTAGTCTGCTCTTTCCCCCTTCCAAAGCTCTTTGCCGAAAATAGTCGATCTACAAGCTCACAACGCCTCGCAGCGTGAGGCATTGTGAGCTTGTAGATCTGCTATTTTTGGCTAAAGTTCTCAGATTATGTACATGAGGGTTCAAGTGGTTAATATAAGAAAGGGGGAAAAAACAAGTTCCTATCACACAAAGATTTGGAGGACCCCCTGTAGTAATTGTACTAATGTTAAATACAATTCACTCTCTGAGAAGCAATCGTGGTGCTTGTTCGGTATATTCATCAGTGAATGGAGCAGATTTACATAGATTTACCATGGAAAATGTATGATATATACCGTCCCAGCGGGGAATCTATACTGTGGCTAAACCTTTACCATGGTGACAGCGTACAGTACAGTATTTTACTAGTCTAGTAAGAAGCATGAGCCAGTCTTATATTGACATGGACTAATGCCACTCAAGGTGTTGCGTTCAGATGTTTAATACTCTTGTGACCGAGCTAAACGTAAAGTTGCACATAAACAGATCGTGAACGCTAAAGTGTGAAGGCTGCGTTTCGACACACAGAGGGGGAAAAAAACACAGCAGCAACAAACATTCTTCTGGCTTCATCCCCTCATCCGATTCACAGTATGTAGGCTACACGCAGCCATGGATTCAGGGCCAGCATCCAGGGGCGTCACACCAAATTCTGGGCCCTGGGTACAAGGATTCACTGCGGGCCCCCCATGAATGTTAACTATTGATTTTTTTTTTTTTTTTTTTGAAAATGTGTGCAAGAAACCTACGTTTCCAATGTCAGTGGTGCTCAAAGTTTTTCATGTCAAGGACCCCCAAGATGATATGTATTTGGCCACGGACCCCCATCTCAAAATATTTAGTTCCAGGGACCCCCCCCCCCCCCCCCAAAGCAAAATTTTATTTACAAATTTGCTTAAAAAATACATATATTGAAAGATTTGCACACATTTTCACGACTTTCACAACACTCGGTGTCGCGCTGTGAGCTTGTATATCTGCTATTTTTCAATAGCTAAAGTTACTAGGGCCCCTCCACCTTGGGTCCCAGTAACTCAGTCCCACTTTTCCCCCCCTTGTGACGCCCCTGCCAGCATCTGTGGAACCAACCATAATTTGTCCTCATTTCTATAAAAGAAATGAGGAACTGGCAACACTTAACACGAGAAGAATGTACACTAGGTCTGGAGTTAACGCCCACTCAGCCTGACAGCATTTGATGTAAACATTCATTAGTGCGCACGCACAAACGACACACGCGCGCATTCGCACGCACACACGCGCGCAGCCACGTTTCACAGTCATGTGCATATAGGCCTGCTGTAGACTTGGTATCTACTACACTCCATAATCAGCTACTAGTGAACATAATTAGCCCCAACACAAGTTTAATTTTATGCTCAAATTATACTCTTGTGTCTTACAAATGGTGTCGCATGGTTGAAATTGTCTCAACGCGTCGCATCACGATGTGTTTGTGAGATTGTACATTGGCAATTATTGTCATGTGACGCCGTAATAATGTGACAAACTCGGTCAAAGTATCAATTAAAGGGTTTTCAAAATGGGTGACGGGGCACCCTGGGGTGCCGTGACCGCAGTGCAGGGGTGCCGCGAGATAATTTGAAATATTTGGAATTCATTTGGTTATTTTCAGTCAGTTCTAACCAAAATGGCTACTATCTCAACGTTTTCCTCGAAACATAATCGCTAAAATATGACATGAATATAAGGTGCTGGTAGTGAAAATTACGAATATAATGTAGGGGTGCCTCGGATGACAAAAATATTTATAGGGGTGCCCTGAACCAAAAAAGTTTGGAAACTCCTGAATTAGGGCCTCAGTCAGTCACTGTGCTGTATGGTACAGGTATACCTCGTTGTAGACACTACAACAGACACTACATTGATCATGCTGATCAATTGTGTTATTACGTAGGTGGAGGGGAGCAATAAACACAGCGTCACAACCTCAACATCTGTCTGTAAACACACAGGGGTCACAATAGTGGAGAAGCAGCCAGTGGCGTCAGTTCAGAAAAAGCTAAGGTATGGCAACATGACTGGTGTCTTGTACGCGCGCCCTCGCGCAGGATGAATGAATTTATTTTAAGAAGTACATTTTATTTGTTTTCCCCTGTAGCCAAGGTATGGCAGCTGCCATAGCTTGCCATACCCAATTGACGCCTCTGGAAGCAGCCACAGACATAATTGCCTTTGAGAATCAATTCAGCGGCCATCTGCGTGATCGTCTAATGTGTGCAATGTGTGACGGATCTGGGTGGGTCATGTAGGCTGCATGTGTGTTATATATTATAGTACAGTCATGTGCATGCACTTACGGAACTTTCAGAATGAAAAAAAAAAACACTTAGAGTAAATTCATTTGTATGGATCATCCCAAGCTGCCTCTTCCCATTAAGGTCATATTGATATTGTGGACGACATTAAGGCATGTCTTTGTTGCCCAGTTTTTTGTTGAGCTGAGCCACGCCGTTTCCCTCACATCAGGGGTCTTCAACGTTTTCAGGCCAAGGACCCCTTAGCTGAGAGAGAGATGAAGCAGGGACCCCCACGTTCCATATACCGGTAGTTTCATCGTTTGACAGCACAATCATGAGTGTATTTTGGATTCACGTCAATTTGTGTTATCAGATATGTAACCACTTGAACCGTCAATACTAAATAAACTTGACCTTTCACTCTGCATGCTCTTTTTCCCCTCTACACCAAATTGTCCTCCTCCTGTGAAAATGGCAGGATGCAGAGGCTTTCCACCTATGCTTTCCACTGCTTTCCTCCTTTGTTGAAAACATAGGTGGAGAGCCTCTGTGCTGTGCCATTTCCACAGGAGGAGAATTTGGTGATTTTTTTCAACTTGGTCAGACTTTATAAATAAAACTTTATTTATCATGACATTTTCTTGCCGATCCGCGGTACCATGGCGACGTAATTCGCAAAAAACAACGCCCAAAAACCCCATTGACTTTGAATGGGGGACTCTGAAAAAAACAGAAACAGAAACTTTGGTGCCATATTACTCTGGCATACTTTTGCCTAGCAACGTGATTTAAACTTTAAAACGCTCACACGACTTTCGACTTTTTCCGGCCAATAGGGACAAGCTGTAATTGATTAAGCCCCGCCCCCTCTGTCTTTCTATATGCTGGGCCTTAAACAGCCATAACTCCAGTTCACAGCATGGTACCGTCTTGAAACTTGGTGTCTGGACTTAAACGGCCAATAGGGATTTATTATTTAGCCCTGCCCCCTCTTAAGCCCCTCCCCTATATTCCTATTGGCTGAGCTTTAAACAGCTATAACTCGAGTTGGCAGCATGGTACTGTCTCGAAACTTGCTGTGTGCACTTACACAGCCAGTAGGAATGAGCTGTAATTGCTGTAGCCCCGCCCCCTCTCTTCCTATTGGCTGAGCTTTAAACATCCAAAATTCCAAGCAGTGATAGCTGAGTGGTTAGTGTCGCAGGTCGCAGGTACGATTCCCCGCTCCAGCTATCACTGCTCCCTCCCCCTGCACGCCTTGTGCGAAGAACTGGGGGTCAGCTGGGTTAAGCTGAAAACTGAATTTCCCTTGTGGGAGGATGTAGGTAAATTCTTTTTTTTTCTTCTTCTCCACTTCCCAACACGTTACTGGTCTCAAATTCGGTGGGTGTTCCCACAGTCCCAACGGCTAACCGCTAATGCTAACCACTACTTCCACTAATGCTAAGCTAAAATGCTAATGCTAATGTTAAAAATTCTAATGCTAACAATGCTCATGCTAACAAATGCTAATGCTAACAAATGCTATGCTAATGTTAGAAATGCTAATGGGCTAATTTTAGAAATACTACAAATGCTAATGCTAATGCTAAAAATGCTAATGCTAATGCAAAAATGCTAAAGATCAATAATGCCTCCCCCTGGCCAGCCGGGGCCTTTGATGGAGGGGAAAGGAACTGGTTGGAATAACGTGTTCCTTCCACGCGCTACGTACATCCCGGGGAAATCCCCCCTGTCAGGTGAAAAGAAAACAACTTGGACTACTCATGCATTGAAGGAAGCATGAGGTCAGTCCGTTGTCTCCCCAGGTGCGGCAGAGGGAGAGCAGAGCCCAGGATTACATAGGCAATTGGCACTGGGTGAAAATGGGTTGCAAAATCGTGGGATAAAAATTATAGAAGAAAAAAAAATGCTAAAGATAATGTTACAAATGCTAAAGCTAATGCTAATAAAATTGCTAATGCTAAAATGCTAATGATAAAGCTAATGCTAAAAATGGTAATGTTAAAAATTCGAATGCTAATGCTGATGTTAATGTTAATGCTAAAAATGCTAATGCTGGAACTATCTTTATGCCTTCCTTTAGAAAGAATTACATACACTCTCAAAAACAAACAAGAGCTATTTGAGAAAATATGGGGAAGTTTTATTCAGTATGTTAAGGGAAACGACCTTTCCTATCTGATGGAGGAACCAGGAGTGGGGTAGTTGTTTGTTGTTTCTTTGTTTTGTTTTCTCTCTACGTTCATTTGTCTGGCCTTGTGGCTTATGAATCTTGATGTTCATGTGATGTGCGTGCTCTGTGTCATGATTATTTTGTATTTTGTATTTTTGGGTTTTTTGTTTTTTGTGGGGTTTTTGTTTGTTTTGTCTGAGCTTTTCTTTTGTTGTTCCTTTGTATGTAAAAAAAACAAAAAAACGAAAATAAACATTGTTAAAAAAAAAAAATGCTAGTGCTAACACTAACCACTACACAATGTTGCACACACTTAGCGAGCTGCAGGCACGCTCAAATTTTCTTTCTAGTTACTTTGTAGATTGATCATTATACTACAGAACATAGTTCAACCCTATATAAATTTTGGCAATTTGAAAATAGATAAATCTGCTATTTTCAAAAGATTTTTATATATTAGAAAACTTGAAATTCTGAGTACTTTCTACTTTTGGACTTAAGTACATTTTGATACCAATACTTTTGTACTTTTACTCAAGTACTTTTTGAATTCCAGACTTTTACTTACAGAGTACTTCTACATTGCAGAATTGATACTTTTACCTAAGTAAATCATTTGAGTACTGCTTCCACCACTGGCATCCAGTCAAACCCTTAACCACAGCGGGCCAACTGAGGACTGTGACAATAAGCAACCAACAACAACCAACAACAGTACAGCCTTCAGTCTACCAGGAGGCGGTATATGCAGAGTTGATTGAGGAGTTTAATTTGATGTAATTTCATTGTGAAGACATATGTGCAATTAAAAATAAAATAAATGATGACAGTGCAGCCAGCTAGCACGCCGCTCAGCACGGGCACTTCTTTCTTGCGCCTCGCTCCGGCGTACCTGATTGGCTCAAGCCCTTCCACCGTGGCAAAACATGGCCTCCGGCACCACTTCGCCTTCCTGGACCCGTGAGACCCGTGGCTAGCTGGGAGCACTTTGGTCGCGCCGCGACTCTAGCTAATAGCGTGGCCAATATTTCCTTGCTGTGGTGTGAACTAGCCTGTCAGACTTAGCTCCTCTCCACCACTACCATCGCTGCTACCACGCGGGGCTATTGACTGACCCAATTACCACAGTCACATGGGCGAGGAGAGCAGGCCCCGCGGTTAGTTCATTAGTCTCTGAAGTCTCTCTGTCTCTCTAGCTCTCCCAACACTCTCACTCGCTCTCCCCCAATCTCCTGCTGGGTTACTACCACACAGTCAATTACTAAGTTGTGTCTAATTAATTTAGTAAATTTGCCCCCCCCCCCCCCCCCCTCCTTCATTTCAAGCTCTGACCAGTGTTTTAAAGCAAGCACAACAACATTAACATACTGTAGCAACTGAATTTCCACAGGCTCGAATGTAATTTTCGTCAACAGTTGCATTTCTTTCACACAATAAATGCCTATTATAATAAATCAGTGTGGAAGTGGGCTAAAGGTCATGTGCTGTTGATTCTATGAAAGGTTGGTTTTCTCAGCTTTGTACATTTCACTGCAGGCTGATCTCTGCTATTCAGAAGCACAGTAAAAGATGCCAGTGGAGTGGAGCATGAAGCTCAATGAGCAATGGTGGTCAGAGAGTGCACAACCCCTGTAGCTTCTTGAATCAAAGTAGAGATACTCCTGTTTAAATATTACTCCACTATAAGTGAAAGTTGCTCAGTCAAAATATGTTTTTTGAGTTAAAGTACTTGCTTTTAAAAATATTTTAGTATTAAAAAAAAAATCTTTTTATGTCAAGGCATTGTTGTGTCGCAAGTTTAGTAAGTGAACGGTCACAGGTTGTCCGTATGTGATATGTATCTCTGTCACGCCTGACACTGTGGTTCAATGGGTTTGCCACTCTGACATCAAGCTCTGGCTTCCACTGTGATATCATATCACAGAATCCCTTTTATGCCCATATATGGAGTTCCCTGATGTCATCAATATTAAGCCCATATCTAACTATCTAACATGACTTCGTATGGGAATGCCCATATATGGAGGCCACATCGGCCACATACCACACTACTGGCTGGTTCTACAGAGATGACAGAGATTTTTTGGCAAGTCCTGACTGTACCTCTGCCTTCGCTGATTGCTTTTCGCTTACCCACAGGTGTTTGCTTACAAGCATGCAGGGATTGCGGGCACAGTGATGTACAAAGAATGTTAGAGAGGCAGGGGCTGAAATTTCTAAAAGGGCCTTTTGGACCTCCAAGCTCACAACGTGTCGCGCTGCATTTAAAAAAGGTTGTGGTCGATCACTCAATCAATCCAAGGTGTTTTTGGTCCAAATCCTACATCTACAGCTAAGAGTTCAACATTATTTTTTGTTGATTGTTTACAGAAGAATAAAATGACAAAAACAGATAAACAACAGCATTTTCGAGGAAATTACAGATTAAAAAAAGATGCACTCAGGAAATAATTGCAGTATTTTCTAGTAGGCCTACCTCCATTTATGAAACATTAATCCTTGGGCTGTGAGGAAGACCCACGTGGCCATTTGTTGACATGATGAAGACTGAAGACTGAAGGGACTGTGAATGTGTGCTGTCAATATGTCTTTACATCAAAATCGCCAAGAGAATATTCCTTTATATTTAATGTGCTTGGTAATTAAAGCGATCATGGCTCTGATATAGAGGTGTAACCAGTAAGACTCCCTAATCGGGAGATAAGCGACCGTTGGTTGCTTATCTCCACAAATAGGCCAAAAGTTTGTTTTACCAATTATCAAGACATACGGGCAGTTGACAGTTTGCCATGGTTACTCATTGAAGTTGAATCTCCATATATGGAGATAACCTACGCATCACACTAAGTCTGACCTCACCAGCCCATATTTGGGCATGAGCAACTTATGTCTCCATATATGGAGATATGATGACATCACACAGTCCTCAGCCGATGATGTGGCGTGATGTCATACAATACACAAACGAGCCCTACAGTATAAAGGGGCAATTCTTGCCAGGAAAGAAGCATTTCTTCGACTCAGACCTTATCGCCAGGGTTGGCTTATAGCAGCTGTCGGTAGGACCATATATGGATTCTGTTAGTGTGGATCTCCTAACAGAGCATCATCTGGGATACAATCCCTTTTATGCCCATATATGGAGATCCCTAACAGAATCCCTTTCATGCCCATATATGGAGATCCCTAACAGAATCCCTTTTATGCCCATATATGGAGATCCCTAACAGCTAACAGAATCCCTTTTATGCCCATATATGGAGATCCCTAACAGAATCCCTTTTATGCCCATATATGGAGATCCCTAACAGAATCCCTTTTATGCCCATATATGGAGATCCCTAACAGAATCCCTTTTATGCCCATATATGTAGATCCCTAACAGAATCCCTTGTATGCCCATATATGGAGATCCCTAACAGAATCCCTTTTATGCCCATATATGGAGATCCCTAACAGAATCCCTTTTATGCCCATATATTATGGAGAAATCCCTGCTCTGAGTATCTGACATCAGTGTGATGTCACCTGTTTATGCCCATATATGGAGATCCCTGCTCTGCGTATCTGGTTGCTATGGTAAACAGTTGGTTGCTAGGGTAAAAAAACATGGTTGCTATGGTAAACAGTTGGTTGCTAGGGTAAACAGTTGGTTGCTAGGGTAAAACCATGGTTGCTAAGGTGGTTGCTAACGTACACTAACAGACCAGCAACAACAGACTGTTGCCACAGCAACGTACACAAAGGTTTGTGTACACATGTGGTGTGATGTCATACTGATGCGGAGATATGAGCAGGGCAAAGGTGTGACGTGTGACGTGTGACGGACGGACGGACGGACGGACGGACGGCCGGTGGAGGTTTTCATAGTAAACTGCTCCCTGACGGTCGCAATAATGTCCACGTATTTGCTAGATAATCACAGCGTTTACTTCCATAATAGATTTTTACACGTTTTCCACAGATTTAATTTCTTTGCTAAATAGTTACTATATCGACTTTAAAGCTATACTGTGTAAGTTGCTCAACTAGTGGTCTGTAGCAGTATAGCAAACCGGGGTCGCGTCTGCTTTTTTCGGGCGTTTTTCGCCGCGGACCGGGCCGTCAGACCACCGCGTCCGCCTCGCCGAGCCGAGACGCTTTCAATGAGGTCTCCCGTGTCCCTCTACGAGCAGCGGTTTGGGAGCTACATGCTAGACTTCTAGACCAGCAGTAAACAAAGCTGTTGAAGCAAGCTATTTCCTGAAAAGACGCAAGATGCACTGTAATTGGCCGGTAGTGTATCATGTGTGTATGATCTGCGATGTGATTGGCCAACGTATACACAACGTATACAGATGATGCAGATTACGTCATTTTGCCGCGAAATTCTCCCCCCCTCACGGCTCATAAAAAACATATAAAGAGAAGTCTTCAGAAGCTGAAAATAACGGAGTGGGTGTTCTAAAACTTTAGCGATTTAACAGTTAGGACAATTTTAAGATTTGTTTTATAAAAAAAGTTACATGGTATAACTTTAAATCATTGAATCGTATCGTATCGCCATGAATTAACCAATATCGTCCATGTATCGTATCGTTAACCATGTATCATGATGCGTATCGTATCGCTGTTAAAATATATCGTTACACCCCTACTCTGATATGTGCACACGTGCATCTGAGCTACGAGTGTTGTACATTGTGTGCACAGTATGCCCAGCCAGGGCCTGGAAGGTGTTTCACACTTCCACCTACAGTAAATAACACCAAACACGGTTTGACCTTCTTTCTTCTCAATGGACACCTCACTGTCTGTCTGTCTGCAGGGATGTGCAGAGAATGTTAGAGAGGCAGGGGCTGAAATTTCTAAAAGGGCCTTTTGGTGAAAACATCGAAAATAGCAGAGCTCCAAGCTAACAACGCGTTGCAGCGTGACGTGTTCAGGTATGGCATGGAAAAAGGGCTCTTGCATTTCTTTCACCACAGTAAAAACTGCATTCATGGTCTGGAGAGGACACTTTTTACAAACATATAAAATGGCAGGGGCTCAAGCCCCCTTTTTATGGCTATGTGTGCACATGTCTGTCTGTCTGTCTGTCTGTCTGTCTGTCTGTCTGTCTGTCTGTCTGTATCTCTCTCTCTCACTCTCTCTCTCTTTCAGGCAACCTCTCACACTCTCTCTCTTACACACACATACATGCACAAATTCACATATACCGGTATACACATATAGTATGTATACGTTTTATGCTGGAAGGGGCACAATCAGCCAGTGCACAGGTCAAACCCCTGTAGGCAAGTTCAATATTTATGGGTCAGCGTAGCGTTTTACCATCTCGACTTGACAAAAGTGATCACCGTCTCAGCTGCTTCACCTGTCAATTCGGCAGGTCCGAGCGTCACGTCAACGGTGAGCTCAGTCAAGCCCTGCCACATGTCACGTTGATGAGCTCACAAGATGTCACTTGCAGTTGCCCGTTAAGCAGGGCCCCTCTCGCCGAGGATTCCCAGAAATCACTCCAGATTCCCCGAGCTGCGTCCGGGGCTGTGTCTGACATCTGATGCTGAGATGGACATGAGGATAGTATAAACAATGTGAATGCAAACACCATCCTAACCTGTTCATCCAGTGGATAGTCTGGATACACAAGTAAAACTGAGGGTTAGGTGATGGCACAAAAGGAATATGGCCCTTGGGCTGTTAAATTTTTTAGGATGTTTTTTTTTTACCACCTGTGTTTTGGCCCTGCTAGCGGTGAGGCTGCTGGTCCATAGCTAGCACTTTAGTCCCAAACAACTGGAACAGTCTCGAAAAAACTACTGTCTGGATTTCCATGATGTGCACCTTCATGCTCCCCCGAACACATCACTGTGACATCGCAGGTGATATCACGGGTGACATCACCTATTTAAAAGTCCATATATGGGTATTCCCCAGAATCCCTTTTATGCCCATATACGAAGATCCCTGATGTCATCGATATATATCGCTGGCCAGATGGCCAAGACATGGCCCATATCTGTTGGTTCACAGATCTTCAGGGATCTCCATGTATGGGCATAAAAGATATTGTATGTTGTGATGTCATGGGAACCACTCTAACAGAATTCCTTAATTTATGCCCATATATGGAGATGCGACCTCGAGGTCGCATGTCGCCCTGAGGCGTCTTACTTGTAGAGTAACTCAAGGAAATAAGGAACCTTATACGACAGAGGTGTTGTCACAAGGATTGTAGTGCTGGTGGCTGAATGTTGTCTATGGCAACTTTAAGCCCTATATATTTATATTTAAAAACATTGTAATCATTAAAAAAAATAGCTTATCTACATGTTGCATTGTGCTGCATTGCACGCTTGTAGATCTGCTATTTTCAACGAACCAAAAAGTGCCTGTAATGACACGATCCAAATAGGGACAACAATGGTTAAGCATGGCCCACCATAAACAAGCCCCTTCAAGAGAACAGGGGCAGGCGTTCAATGAGACCACACCGTCAGCAGGACGCAGCGGGGAACGCTTCTCGCCTGACCGCCACGTTGGGTTTCAAGGTTTCACTCTTTTGAAGGGACAACACCAGAACATGACTAACAGACTCAGCCATGCGTGTTGTTGCACCATGCGCCAACAAGGTCAAAAGAGAAGCTTCAGATGATGCAACATAAAACATTTTAAAACACACGCACACGCACGCACATGCGCACACACACACTAGGGATGGGACGATATGCGATATTATCGTTTATCGTGATAAAAAACACTCACGATAATCGCATCGTGGAGATTTAATTTATCGTGAAATCGTCCTCCGTAATGCACTGGGAACAAGTCCCTTTTTTTTTGCTGAGCTGCATTTCCGGAACCATTTAAACCCTCTATAATTGGTCAAACGGAAATAACGCACATGATACAGTCTATTTTTCATTCTCTATCAAATGTCTTTGCCCAAAAAAGACTCGCAACGCGACGCATTGTGAGTTTGTAGATTTGCTATTTTTTGGGAAATGTTCCGCCCCAGGATAATGGATTTTGATTATCACGATAATATCGTTAATTTTTTTTATTTATTTTGTCACAATAACTGTGATATGACATTTTCATATCGTCCCATCCCTAACACACACACGCACACACGCACACACGCACACACGCACGCACGCACACACACACACACACACACACACACACACACACACACACACACACACACACACACACACACACACACACACACACACACAGATCGCCACGGTTGCGAAACACTGTGGCGGCAGGCAGACTGCAGAGCAGTTCCTAGAATGATGTCTGAAGGGAACTTTTGCAACACCCGGACAAGTGAAACCCTTATTGTTCTCCAAGTGCAGTACAGTACCGGCCACATCCCCACCAGCACAGAAAAAAGGACGAGACACAAAAGCTTCAGTTGGCTCTAAAAACTCTGAGGTTCTGTTTGGGGCTTCGCTTTCTATCTTAGTCCCTGGCTCGGAAACCATTATCACACCAACAATAATTCCGAGGCCATGGTGTCCACAGCGAGTGCACAGCCAGGGGTGTCACACCAAATTCTGGGCCCTGGGTACAAGGATTCACTGCGGGCCCCCCATGAATGTTAACTATTGAAAAATAGCAGATATACAAGCTCGCAGCGCGGCACCGAGTGCCGCGCTGCGAGCTTGTAGATCTGCTATTTTTGAAAAATCGTGAAAATGTGCGCAAGAAACCTATGTTTCCATGTCAGTGGTGCTCAAACGTTTTCATGTCAAGGACCCCCAAGATGATATGTATTTGGCCACGGACACCCATCTCAAAATGTTTAGTTCCAAGGGACCCCCCAGAAGCAAAATTTGAGTTACAAATGTTTGCTTAAAAAAATACATACATTCAAAGATTTGCACACATTTTCACGACTTTTCAAAAATAGCAGATCTACAAGCTTGCAGCTTGGTGCCGCGCTGTGAGCTTGTAATAGCTCACAGCTAAATTTACTAGGGCCCCTCCACCTTGGGCCCTAGTAACTCAGTCCCACTCCCCCCCCCCCCCCCCCCCCCCTTTGTGACGCCCCTGCGCACAGCCAACACACATTCAATGCTTTGTGGACGCAGACTGAGGGTGTGCCCTTCCCGTCTGGTCACCCAAGGCTGCAAATTGTCTCGTCGCGGTGGTAGCAGAGTGTAGGAAACACCATGGCAGATTTAACAGGGGAACATGTGGAAGTGGGGAGCCTATAGACCGTGGTGGCACCACGGTGCGGGCATACCGTGGGGTTTGTGGTGACCCGCGGGTGACTCTTCCGCAGGTTAAAGATAGGATGGGGTGAAGTTACAGACAAGCCTAACTGCCGGGTGAGACAGTTATACGACCGGGTGTTATATTTTCTCAGCCTGGCAATAAGTGGAGATAGGAGGAGGGAGTGTTTCCGTGCCTGTGCGTTTCTCCTCCTGTCTTCCTTTGAAAACTCCTTGAACCCCAGCGTACATGTTCAGGGGAGAACATCTGCCAAAATCGCACAAAATAGTGTAAATGGTGTAGATCGAAAAAGAGCACACCAAGTACAGTGCAATTCAGGTCCATTTGACCAAGTATAGAGGATCTAAGTGGTTCAACTGAGGTGCTCTGGGGCCGCTGGCCTAGCGGTCCAGGCGCATACCACACATAGGCCCTAATGCAGCCTGACAGCCCATCACGGGTTCGAATCCCAATCCTGGCGACCTTTGCTGCGTTTCACTCCCTATCTCTCTCTCCCAGGTTCCTATCTTCACTGTGTACTATGACCAAAGGCAGAACATATCAGACATATTCTTTAATTGAGTTGATCCTATGGCAGGGTTTCCCTGGTGACACAGGGTTTGAGCCACGCGAATCCTAGCATCCCAATTCTGGGCACAGGGGAACATAACAAAATAGTCAATCAAATGTTCTGTAAGTAGGTTACAGGGGTTAAGTGACCGTGTAAAGTGTCAAAGAAAACTATCAATGGAGGACTTCAAAAAGAACCCAGAAGAACAACAACCTGGGAATCACCTGGGGGAGCAGTTAGGAGAAATATGGAATCAGGGGAACAACAAGGGGTTGAGGGGATTAAGATAACAAGGTTTGGAGAGATAAGAAAAAAAAGAAAAAAAGAAAAAAAAACATGACAGAGGAAGCATTTTGTCTTGGTTTTGGCACATGCTTTTGGAGACAGGAGATGGATGTTTAGGCAGTGGGGTGTATGGGGGGACCAAGGGCAGTTCTAAAAACATTTTTTATGTAAAGGACCCCTGAATCAATATGTATTTGACTGCACACCCAAATTAGCAAATATTGGGTGCCAGGAACCCCATACAAGATGTGTACCCCCTGGGGGGTTCCCGGACCACACTTTTAGAACCACTGATCCAGGATGTTGCCATGGCGATATACTGTAACTCAGTGGTTCTCGACTCAACCTGTTGGTCGGGACCCCCAGTCGGGTCCCCAAATTATTTTGAGGGGTCCCTAGATGATTAGCTTAATGTGCAACATTGTTTTCCTCACTCAACAGTAAACAAACCAACAATGTTTAAGTGTATAGAGGGTATCTGCACATTTCTAAAGTGACAATTTAAGGACTTTTTAGTACCTCTAAAATGACAAATTAAACATTGGCCAAATTGTCAAATATTAGAGGCAGAAATTGTGAAAATAGCGGATCTACATGCTCACAACGCCTCGCAATGTAGATCCGCTATTTTCACAATAGAACCGTGTTATACAAAATGTAATGCCTCAATTTTAGTGCGTCAGGGTGGGGGGGTCCCCAGTTCAAATATGATTATTTTGGGGGTCCCAGCCTGAAAAAGGTTGAGAACCACTGCTGTAACTAGACATGCATCGCCCAGTGGCGGGGGCTGGGCTGGGCCGGGGCAGCCATGTTATTGGGGCACGGCGTCGTCGCCTCCAGCCGGCGTGCAGACATACATGGCGGGGTGGGGGAGGGGGTAACAGACAGTCTGGGGGTGGGGGGAGGCGGCGGGCAGGGGGGCAGGGGGGGGGGGCTGCGGGGGGAGGACGTCAGTGCCACTCTGATAAGGCTGGGCTGGCGTGACGCGCCCGCTGGCACGGGGAGACACAGCAGGGCTCTGTCACGTGGATGGAAAGCTCCTATACTGTACGCGTGCCCGTCTCTCTCTCTCTCTCTCTGTGTGTGTGTGTGTGTGTGTGTGTGTGTGTGTGTGTGTGTGTGTGTGTGTGTGTGTGTGTGTGTGTGTGTGTGTGTGTGTGTGTGTGTGTGCTGTACATACTGTATGCACATAAAAGACAGCCAAGAGCCTATATGCATGCAGAGAAAGACAGCACACTACTGGCGTGGGCGTTTGACGCTGGAACTGTAAGGGGAGGGATTGTTGGAGGATGGGGGGGGGGGGGAGAGGAGTCAGACAACAGGATACCACGGGGGTGTCTGTCCACCCCGCTCTGTCTCTCACTGGATCTGCACACACAACAAGGAATTTATACGAGTGCAGGCCAGTCTCCTACTGAAGAATGTACAGCACACTACAGTACACTACAGTACTGTGTGTGTCAATGAATGAAACACGCACGCACAAACGCACGCACGCACGCACGCACTATACACACACACACACACACACACACACACACACACACACACACACACACACACACACACACACACACTTAGGCAGAAACAAACCCCAGCACATATACAGTACAGGAAAGCACACACACACAAACACACTGATGTCCTTGAAATCATGCAACGTGCGCATCGTAATGCACAGCATGCTGTGCATCGTCTGTGTCTGCACACACACACACACACACACACACACATACACAGAGCGCGTGGCGTCAGCTGAGATACAGTAACAAGGAAAGAGCTCGGAAGACAAGGGACAGGGGAGAGAAATGTGACGAAAAAAGATAAGATTTATTTAATTTAAACAAAAAAAATAGAAAGTTCAAGTGAGAGTAGAGGCACAAAAAAGGGAGGGAAAAAAGCAAAGTGAAAGAGAGAGAGAGAAACAGGCAGTATGGTGCTTGAGCTGCAGGGGCCTTTTAAAAAATGAATCAAAGGTTTGTGTCTTCCCCATTGAAAGACAGAGACACTCGCTCACAGCTCTCCTAGTGAGGTGGAGAGACGCCTTCTGCAGCCCCAGCGAGAGTGTGCCAGTCACAGGGTCCCTGCTGCACTGTAGTGTGTGCACACACACATGCACTCACACTCACGCACGTAGTCGTACGCACACATGCATGCACACACGCAAGCAAGCACGCACCGCACTGCTGTACTACATAAACACGTAGAGTTCCTGTACAATCACACACATAAGGTGCACTGCTCACACACACGTGCACGGATGCATGTGACAGCCTCGCAGAGACTCGCAGAGTTAGGAGCACGCACGTGTGGTGTGCACACGCTCACACGCACAAGGACGCGCGCGCGCACACACGCACGCACGCACGCACACACACACACACACACACACACACACACACACACACACAGACTGTCTAATTAACCCCTGCCAGTGGCAGCCAGGCTCACCACAGTACCCTCCTCCTCCTCCACCTCCCAGAACATCTGACGTCTCCCCCGTTCCGCCGTTTCATCTCCAAATCAAAAAATTATTTCTGTTTATTTAGAAGATGAAAATCAGGGGTTCTTCCCCCCCACCCCCCCTTAATGTCATGTATTATATATGTCCACCTGGGGATATGAAAGTGAACCCTTCACTGCAGGATTGATCACCTTTAAAAGAAATAACTAACTAAAGTAACTAAATATTTAAACAACAGGAGGAACTTTTCTCTGCAACTGAGCGAGTTGATTAGTGCAGGGAGGTGTCTGGTGGTTTATCAGCCTGATGAGCATCACGGTATACTGACATTAACACTACTACTATACTAATAATAATAATAATAATATCTCTTATCCACGGCTTTCCAACGCCCCATAGTGCATTGCGCAGACGTTGTACCGAGCTTCCGTCGCCGCAGCCGAGTGTGATTTACAAGCTCACAACGGTTGCATCTGCGACGCGACGTGAGCTTGTATGTCTGCTGTTAAACCGGAAGTGTGGTCCAAATAATCTCCAGTAAACTCCCGCGGAAAGAGGTGGATAGCCCTTTTCTACGTACCTGTGGGGGAGGAGAAAACAACAAAAGGACAACTTTATTAGGAAAGAAAGAAACAAGGAAAAGGCTAAGACTATGGAATAAAATCTATAAAAACAGTGGAATGATGAGAAAGGGGGTGTGGAGCAATATGGCTTACCCAGCTGGGGGAAGCCATATTGAAAAGGTGGGTTTTGAGAGCAGTTTTGGAGGTTTGGAGGGTAGGGGCTTCTCTGAGAGTATCGGGGAGTGCATTCCACAGGGTAATATATATATATATAATAATAATGAATTGCATTTTATAGCACTTTTCCAATTCTCAAAGCGCTTTACAATGTTTCATTCATTCATTCATTGGGAGGTGAAGCGGCGAACAGTCGACGCCAGCGTCCTCACTTCCCACATTCCCAAACCAATGGTGGCAGCCTAGCACTGACCAACTCATTGGAGGCAATGTGGGGTACGGTGTCTTCCAACTGCCGACCCACGGATCATTGGACGACCTGCTCTACCTCCTGAGCCACAGCTGCCCGCGAATGTAGTATATTGTCGTTGCCGGGTGAAAACCTTGTATGTCCAAAACCGCTCGTTTTGCATTTATCATTTAAAAAATGAACTAAACTAGTGAAAATAGCCGATCTACAAGCACACAACGCCTCGCGCCGCGAGGCGTTGTGTGCTTGTAGATCTGCTGTTTTCACTACTTTTGTGCGCCGGCCTTGTATGATGAAGCAGGGCTTTACTTTGCGAAAGAACATACAAATTTGAAACTTGGAGATATGAGGTTTCCACCCAACAACGGCGATATATTTACAGGAAGGCACTTGAGAACCACTCGTTGTTTTAATACACAGCTAAATTAGTCAATTTAAAAGCTATTGCGAATCATTGACTTGTATCGTGACGTGTAGATCGGCTTTTCACTATATTTTTTAGTCTTTTTTAATGAATGTGTTTCAAGCTGTTGTGAGGCCCACACAGTCAGAGCATGGTTCTGACCCATGGAGTGGGCATTGGTACCCACCAGGTGAAAAGGTGTCTGAAGATGGCAATGAACCAAACCTCCACCCGGGCAAAGTGTTATGTTGTGCATATATATGAACGTTTTGGCCGACTTTTTTGCATCTATTGTCTGCAAGCGGACGCCCTCCCTCCCCCATGGCCCGAGGGTGCTTCCACTCCTTCTGGATCGATAACGGAGCGAGGCGAGGCGTCAGTCAGCCTCCGTGCACCTGGAAGGCTGCCAATATACAGTTACTGTACTACTAACAGCCTGAGGAGCATGCCCTCTGCCCACGCACGCACACACGCACACACGCACATAGACACATGCATGCACGCTCGCACACACACACACGCACGCACACACACACGCACGCACGCACGCACGCACGCACGCACGCACGCACGCACGCACGCACGCACGCACGCACGCACGCACGCACGCACGCACACACACACACACACACACACACACACACACACACACACACACACACACACACACACACACACACACACACACACACAAACTTAACAATCATACACCCAGCTATACTGTACTATATGACAGGCAGAGAGACAGCTATTGCAGCTCTCGTGTTACCAACTTGAATTGACTGCAATAAGTTATGCGCACAGATTAGCTTTGCTCACACAGGGGGCTCCAACCTCTAAGTACAGTACATGTACAGTAAAAGTCACATATAGTTGCACTTTCAGCTAAGCTAATCTGTGTCAATATTATAGTGGAGAAAAGAACATTATACTGCCAATAAATCAGTATAGACAAAGCGCTCCTGCAATTAGCTATGGATCGGGCCTTGGAAACCACTTAAACCCGACATACATTGTCATCCGACAAACAGAAAAGATCTACAGGCTCACATTGTAATGCAACCCAGGTCACAATTCTGTGTCAATGCTGTGTTAAATGTATTGGTGTCACTGCTGTCTGTCTATTCCTGTGGGTGGGGATTCCCCACACAGCAATCAGCAGTCACTGCCTAGTCAGGTAAAAGCAGTACAGGACGCATAGTAGTGAGGTGAATGGGTACTGCTGCAGGTCTGTATCACAGAGACATAACTGTAAAATATTACAAACTTTTATATCGTCGTTGACGGGTGGAAATCTCGTATCTCCAAGTTTACAATTTGTATGTTCTTTTGAAAAGTAAAGCCCTGCTTCATCGTACAAGGCCGTCACACAAAAGTAGTGAAAACAGCTGATCTACAAGCACACAACGCCTCGTGGTGCGAGGCGTTGTGTGCTTGTAGATCGGCTGTTTTCACTAGTTTAAATCATCAAAAATGATGAATACAAAACAAACGGTTTTGGACATACAAGGATTCCACCCGACAATGACGATATATTACATGATCAGTTAAAAACAGCATCACAACTGTTTTTAAATATGATTCAGAACAGGTTTTTCGGAGTTCCGATCTCTGTGTGAAGATGATGATGACTGGCGAGCTAACACACTTCAGAGTGATTCTCGAGGTTGAACCTGATCTGCAACACTACTCTGTCTGGACACCAGCTCTATAGCTGCTAGGGTGGGTAGGACAATCTGCAGCAGCCAACAACGCCTCGCAGCGCGAGGCGTTGTGAGCTTCCTTGTAGATCGGCTATTTTTGGCTAAAGTTCTCAGAATATGGACGCTAGGGTTCAAGTGGTTAATATAGAAAAGGAGAGAAAAAAGCTTCTATCACACAAAGATTTTGAGGACCCCCTGTAGTAACTCTGAGGACCTGTTGAAGACCCCCGTTATACGGTAAATGAAATATAATGATTTTCTCCAAATAGGTCCGCCCGGGTTAATGTGGTCAAGTGTGAAGTCCGATGGCTGGCTATGCAATTACTCTTAGTCCTGAAGTCACAATAGCTGCATGTTTTCATACACACCCCCCTTACCCAACGGGAGTCTTTACAATTCCCCTCTTTCCTCAAGGCACAGTCAGGCACATATAGGAACTCCGGTGTGTCCTAATCCCATTCTAGAGCTTGTCACGCTAATCCGTCCGCCTGAAAGACTTTGATGTGACTGCCATGCAGTCATTGTGCCTGTTTGTGCTTATGCTGCTGGTGCAGGGTAAATATTTTTCGGGGGCACCTCACTCCCACCCACCATCCTTTGTCTACATGTCACTTTACTGTGTAGAAATGATTGTGTACCGGGAGATGAATGTTCCGCAAGGAGAATTGGGTAATACAAGCACAAACCTGGAAAAGAGTATTACAATAAATAAATTGATTCAGCTGTGTGCCGCACAATGGTATCAGTGTTGTTTCATATGTCGGATGCATTTGTAAGTGATTTTTCTTTTTGGTTAAAACAAAAGGTTTTCTGTTTAAAAGTTAAAGATCTACAGTATGTTCTGAGAGTAATCATTGCTATAGAGTTTGTTCAGTAACAGGGGTCTTCCTGTCTCTCCAGTTCTATAGCAAAAAAAAGAAAAAAAGAAAAATCTCAGGTGGGTGCGTTACCATTTTCATCTAATCAGCGGAAGTAACCAATTTGTGTAGCTTCCATTTTAGAGTGTTACAATTAAAAATGTGTTTCATCACTTCCAATTTCTAGAACACAAGGCTAATTAATGAAAACTACGTTTGCAACTTAATGGTCACAGAACTTGGATGTTTCGAGCACAGTCGTACATAATTTATAAATTAATACAACATACGGACCATAAAGCCCATCAACGGAACCTGAGACAGATGTAGCCATGTCCTAAAACCAGACTTCACAGCTGCAGTAGGTCTCATAAATGCTGAGTTCCTTCTGCTATTGAACGTTCTTTCTTAATAGTGTTTTTTTGCCTTTTGGTTTTTGGCACCCATCAGACTCTTGAGTCACGTCTGTTCTCTTGTTTCTTGCTAAAAAAACAATCTTTTAAGCAGGGGTAAACACCTACTCCTACAGTATAGCCTTTGTAGGCTACCCAGCCAGGTGGAGAGCAACCTTGGATCGATATGTCATCCTCGGATGAGCCCTGCAGCAGCTCGATCCTCCATACATCTGGCAAGCTCGGCAGTACTTTCCGCCTCTGCATCTTTCTTCAGTATGTCCACGTAGGTATTGTACAGTAGGTGTGGCTCCAAGTTTGCTGGCTGGGAGCCCCGGGTTTGGCAAGAGAGATGTACAGCAAACCAGAGAAATTATGTAGGCATAAAAATAAAAGTATGTTTTAAGAAATGACTTAGCAAGCCTTACTTAACTGAATAGCTTGCCAAGTTGGTGCTGTAATATGTACAGTAATTGTAACTGAGCCTGTGACAATACATTACATTTGTAAATTGATTTGGTCTTTTGCTTTCTGCCTAGCTAACTACGTGAATACCCACACCAGTCCACATAAACAAGTAGACGCCCACTATATTTGTCAGTGAGGATGGGTTTCATGGCGTGTTCAGGAACTCTCAAGGGAGCTGAACTTCCAGTCCACTGGAACGATTCTGACATCGGGACACATTACAAAATGTCTGACCCCTTGCTGTGCATCACCTGAACCAGGGACCGCATTTGAGACGCAACCTATGATTGTGATCAATGCTATTTTGTAGGTTCATTTCCTGATTGTGCACTCATGATTCTCCTGCCAATCCCCCCCATCCCAGCGTAGATAGATTGAGAGCTTGAGTGAGTGAGTGAGTGAGTGAGTGAGTGAGTGAGTGAGTGAGTGAGTGAGTGAGTTAGACTCAGAGTGAGTGAGTGAGTGAATGACTGAATGAGTGAGTGCCTGCATAATTAAACAGACAGGAGTATCCGTCAGATAGTGGCTCACCACTCATTGTGACAGTAGGCTACTCCAGGCTGCACAGTGTCCCCGTCCCACTGTGGAACATTTGAAGGACAGGTCCCTGGCAACCTCCAGGGCAACTGAGCGGCGGCGAGGCTGGCTTTCTGGCAGTCTAAGTCATTACTGCTGGCTGCTGTGCGCCTCCATGACAAGCACATGACCTACGAGAGCCGGGGCCACTGTTAGCCATTAGCATAGTCGGTAGCCATTAGTTCTACAGCGAGCCGAAGGCTCCCAGCCACAACAGCGAGCTATTAATGCTTCTACTGTACAGCCTAGCCTCTCCATGCCCGGAGCCTTATAACAACCAACCCCCACCACCAGGGATGTGCAGAGAATGTTAGAGAGGCAGGTGCTGAAATTTCGAAAAGGGCCTTTTGGTGAAAACATCACCAACGTGCCAACGCTGGCGCGTTGTGAGCTTTATCCGAAAGGGCAGGGGCTCAAGCCCCCTTTGATGTCTATGTGTGCACATGCCTGCCCACCACCATCATCACCACCACCACCTGCAACACCCAACTATCATCACCTAAGTGCCTTGCCTCCCTTAAACATACAGTGGCTCTTATCACCAAAGACAAGTCTGGCTGCGTTAATTACCCAGGTCAGACGACCAAATCGCCATGGCAAAGGAAACCATAGAAACAGCTCAACCCGTATCTTTTTCTGGAGGCTCATTATTCCTAATGCATGAAGTGATATTGTATGAATGAATTATGCGGCCTTTAGCTGATGTGTGGGATATCCGGTCTGTTGGAAACATGGCACTTAATTGCAGTTATTGCACTATGCAAATTTATCACGAGCTCGTTTCGAGCCATTAACTAAGTCCTCTTAGGATCAGTAACAGGTCATATGCCTCACTGACTAATTGATTTGATAATTGAGTGATACAAAAGCGGACCGTCACGCCATATTTTCTCAGAGCGGGAATTTGTGCAACAGTAGGGAAGAACACATCAGCAGCCCGGCTCATTAAGATCCAATGACCTTAATATAGATGTTTCATGTTTTCATATTCACATCCTACTTATTGCTGCTGTCAGGCAGAAACCTTGCATCTCCATATTTCATCTTTAACATTTTTAATAAATGAATTACCTATTTTAAACTCTGTTGTATGACAGTGTCGTGCAAAAGTAGCGAAAATATCCAATCTGCAAGTTCACAATGCATCATGATGCACCATGTTGCGAGCTTGCACAGTTATATATCTGCCATTTTCGGTATTTATATATTTATTTCTCTTCAACTATAGTGTCTTCCCAAAACAAGTACACTAGGTTTAAAGTGTTGAAGTCTGTCTGTGGGTTTCACAAATATTTTACCAATAAAACTTATTTACAAGGGCTTGTTGTGACTGGGGATGGGACGATATGAAAATGTCATATCACGATTATTGTGACAAAATAAATCACGATTTACGATATTATCGCAATAATCAAAATCCATTATCCTTGGGTTAAACATTTGCCAAAAAATAGCAGATCTACAAGCTTTGCGACGCATTGTGAGCTTGTAGATCAGTTATTTTTTGGCAAAGACATTTGATAGAGAGTGAAAAAAAGACTGTATCAAGTACCTTTTACCATCCATCCATCCATCCATCTTCAACCGCTTATCCGGAATCGGGTCGCGGGGGTAACAGCTCCAACTGAGACTTCCAGATTTCCTTATCCTGCGCAACTTCCTCCACTCCCTCTGGGAGTATACCAAGGCGTTCCCATGCCAGTCTGGAGATATAATCCTTCCATCTGGTCTTAGGTCTGCCACGGGGTCTCCTCCCAGTGGGACGTGCATCGAGGACCTTCCTAGGAAGGCGCTCGGGGGGCATCCGTACTAGATGCCCGAACCACCTAAGCTGACTCCTTTCCAAGTTAAGGAGCAGCGGTTCTACTCCAAGTCTCTCTCGGGTGATTGAACTTCTCACCCTATCTCTAAGGGAGATACCCGCCACCCTTCTGAGAAAACTCATTTCGGCCGCTTGTACCCGAGACCTTATACTTTCGGTCATGACCCACACTTCATGACCATAGGTGAGAGTGGGAACGAAGATTGCTCGAAAGACAGAGAGCTTTGCCTTACGGCTCAACTCTTTTTTCTTCACAACAGTGCGATTAAGCGACTGCAAAACCGCTCCTGCTGCTCCGATTCTCCGGCTGATCTCCTTCTCCGTCTTCCCCTTTCTCTCACTTGTGAACAAGACCCCGAGATACTTAAACTCCTTCACCTGGGGTAACGTCTCATTCCCTACTTGGACTGCACAATCCATCGGTTCCCTGCTGAGAACCATGGCCTCAGACTTAGAGATGCTGATCCTCATTCCAGCCGCTGTACACTCGGCTGCGAACCGATCCAGTGAGAGCTGAAGGTCTTGGACCGATGATGCCATCAGGACCAAGTCATCCGCAAAAAGCAGTGACTCAACCTTTAGCTCACCAAGCCTTATACCTTCTCCACCACCACTTCGCCTCGAGATCCTGTCCATGAAAATCACAAACAGGATAGGTGACAAGGCGCAGCCCTGGCGGAGGCCAACCCCCACCGGAAAAGAATCCGACTTATTACCGAGCACACGGACACAGCTCTCGCTTTGGGCATACAGAGATTGGATGGCCCTCAACAAGGATCCCCTCACTCCATATTCCCGCAACACCTCCCACAGAACCTCCCGGGGGACCCGGTCATATGCCTTCTCCAAATCCACAAAACACATGTAGACCGGATATGCATACTCCCAGGCCTTCTCCAGGATCCCTGCCAGAGTGAAGAGCTGGTCAGTTGTTCCACGACCAGGACGGAATCCACATTGTTCCTCTTGTATCTGAGGTTCGACTATCGGCCGGACCCTCCTTTCCAGTACCTTGGCGTAAACTTTCCCGGGGAGGCTGAGCAATGTGATACCTCTATAATTGGCACACACCCTCTGGTCCCCCTTTTAAAAAAGTGGAACCACCACCCCGGTCTGCCACTCCCTCGGCACTGTCCCAGACTTCCATGCAATGTTGAAAAGACGTATCAACCAAGACAGCCCCTCAACATCCAGAGCCTTCAGCATTTCTGGACGAATCTCATCAACCCCCGGGGCTTTGCCACTGTGGAGTTGTTTAACTACCTCAGTGACTTCCTTCCCGGAGATTGACGTCAACCCTCCATCATCCTCAGGCTCTGCTCCTGTCAGGGAGGATGGGTCTGATGCTATTGGGTTTAGGAGTTCCTCAAAGTGTTCCTTCCAACGCCCTACGACTTCCTCATTTGAAGTTAGCAGATCCCCATCCTTGCTGTACACAGCTTGGATGGTTCCTCGCTTTCCCCTCCTGAGGTGCCGTATGGTCTTCCAGAACAACTTTGGTGCCGCCCGAAAGTCCTTCTCCATGGACTCCCCGAACTCCTCCCACACCCGCTGCTTAGCCTCAGACACAGCTGTGGCTGCTGCCCTTCGGGCCTGTCGGTACCCTGCTACTGCCTCCGGAGTCCCTTGGGATAACATATCCCGATAGGCCTCCTTCTTCAGTCGGACAGCTTCCCTGACCACCGCTGTCCACCAGGGTGTTCGAGGGTTACCGCCCCTTGAGGCACCTAAGACCTTCAGACCACAGCTCACAGCTGCAGCCGAAGCCATAGAGGCTTTGAACATGGCCCATTCCTGTTCCATGTCCCCAACCTCCACAGGGATGTCAGAGAAGTCCCGCCGGAGGTGAGAGTTAAATTCCTCCCGGACAGAGTTCTCCTCCAGACGTTCCCAGTTCACCCGCACTACCCGCTTGGGTTTGCCGGGTCTGTCCAGAGGTTTGCCCCGCCATCGGAACCAACTCACCACCAGATGGTGATCAGTTGACAGTTCAGCCCCTCTCTTCACCCGAGTGTCCAAAACATACGGCCTCAGATCAGCTGACACGATTACAAAATCGATCATTGACCTTTGGCCTAGGGTGCTCCGGTACCAAGTACACTTATGAGCATCCTTATGTTTGAACATGGTGTTTGTTATGGTCATTCCATGGCTAGCACAGAAGTCCAACAACAACTCACCACTCGGGTTCTGATCGGGGAGACCGTTCCTCCCAATCACGCCACTCCAAGTATCTCTGTCATTGCCCACGTGTGCGTTGAAGTCCCCCAGTAAGACTACGGAATCCCCCACAGGTGCCCCATGCAGGACCCCCTGCAGGGTATCCAAGAAGGCCGAATACTCTGAGCTGCTGTTCGGAGCATATGCACACACAACAGTCAGAGTTTTCCCCCCTCCAACCCTAAGGCGGAGGGAGGCGACCCTCTCGTCCACTGGGGTAAACTCCAACGTAGCAGAGCTCAGCCGGGGACTTGTGAGTATCCCCACACCCGCTTGAGCCCTCACACCCTGGGCAACTCCAGAGTAGAACAAGTTCCACCCCTTGTCCAAGAGTTTGGTTCCAGAGCCTTTGCTATGTGTGGAGGTGAGCCCTACCAGGTCTAATTGGTAGCGCTCCATCTCACACACAAGCTCAGGCTCCTTCCCCATCAGCGTTGTTAGGTTCCACGTCCCCAGGGTCAGCCTCTGCTGCCCAGGTCCGGTCCTCCTAAAAACCCTGTTGTCACTGCCACCCGTCTGGCAGCGCACCCGACCCCACTGTTTCCGACCGCGGGTGGTGGGCCCACGTGGCGGCGAAAATGTTTCCACGTAGCTTCTTCGGGCAGAGCCCGACCGGGCTCCGTGGTAAGCCCGGCCACCAGGCGCTCGCTGTCGAGCCCTACCTCCGGGCCTGGCTCCAGAGGAGGGCCCCGGGCTTCCTCCGGGCCGGGTCACACATTTTCGTTTTAGCTTTTTCATGGGGTGTTTTTGAACCATACTTTGTCTGACCCCTCGCCCGAGACCACTCTGTCATGGGAGACCCTTCCAGGAGCACTAGGCTCCAGACAGCACAGCTCTCGGGTTCACTGAGGCACGCAAACCTCTCCACCACGATAAGGTGACGGTTCGTTGGAGAAGAAGTGAATTGGTAAAAGTACCTTTTACCAATTCACCAAAGTGGTACAGGATATGCAGCTCAGCAAATAAAAGGTGAATTGAACCCAGTGCATGACAGAGGACGATATCACGATAAATGAAATCTCCATGATACGATTATCGTGAGTGTTTTTTATCACAATATACGATAATATCGCTTATCGTCCCATCCCTAGTTGTGACTAATAATTACTACATTGGAACCGTAGGTTCTTTCCCCACCCCCCATGTCCTTAAGAGTAACGGTTTTGGACATACAAGGCTTTCTGCCCGACAGCGACGTTACAGTATGTTTGCGGCGATGATTCATCCCGAAACCAGCCTTGGTGTAATTTAATTCATAGATGTGCAGGCCGCTCCTTAATCAGCTCACATTACCTTTCCATTCCAAGGGCTCTATACTTCGTGTAAAAGACAAAATGAGGCTAGCTTAAAGATGGCATTGATTTTGTTCTTCTTCTGCTCCAGAAACCAGGACAGGCAGAAACCAGAAGGCTTGAATGCACCTGTGGCAAAAAACCATGCCATGTTACTGTACCACACTATACCGTAATTATCCGTTCCCTGATACAATGTATTGACAGGGACAGAAAATGTGTGCCACGTATTGACAGCTAAGCGTAGCAGCCATTGTCCCACTCCACCTGCCGTCTTTGTGAGCCGAGGCATTGATTTTGGTGCCTGCTTACAAATTGCAGTGGGAGCTGCCATGGGGCAACATGACTGCAGCATTTAGTGCCTTATCATGTGTTTCGTGGAAACTCCCGAACAGAGAAACCTTTTCACAGCAACCCAGTGTTAGCCGCTGTGCGTTTTAATAGAGCTGTCTCGATTCATAGTTTTCTTTTTCTTTTCATCTTTTTGGTTTGGTAGTTGTTGTTGTTGTTTTTTTGTTTGTTTTTTACACTTTTCGGGGAAATGTTGAAAAGAAAATGAAAATGACAAAATACATTTCTTAATACATATGTATATGTTATTTTTTCATTTTTCAAAAATAGCACAAATAGCAGAGCTACACGCTCATAACATGTCACATTGCTTTGCAACATTGTGCTCTTTGTTATAAAGTATAAAGGGTTAACCAATTCTTTGTGTTAAAACATTTTCAGCTTTTAGTTTTTCAATAGAGAAGAGGTTTGACGGTAGATTTAACTGCTTCCATAACTGTGAATTTACAGTTAGTTATTTGCTAGACCGTAACTTGTTGCTTTTATGCTATTTAATTTGTTGTTGTTTTTATGCAGTAGTATTGATCCTGGATCATGGACAAGGCTGCCTCAAAAAGCACTAAGAGATTGGGAATTGGGAATTACGTGGATCGATACACACATCTAATTAAGAATAAAACTGGTCTTTTTTATGATCATACCAAAAGACATTAGCTGGTGACGCGTTGGAAATGTGGACTTCCTAATCCAGTGGTTCTCAAAGTGGGGACTGGGGACCCCCATGGGTCCTTGAGGGGATTCCAGGGGATCCCCAGATAAATGATGGATAGTTACAATAGGAACCAAATGGATCCTTATGTGTTTGTAACTCTCTACAAATGGCCAAATACACATTAATGTAGGGGTCCTTGACATTAAAAGGTTTGAGAACCAGTGTCGTAATCGAGCCGTTGCTGCTGTGACCGTCAGGTCACTGTATCACATAGTGAGACGCGTGACTGACTGCAATACTACACCACGCTTATGACTGTGTTGTGTTCAGCTTTATGACCAACCTGCACCCAGTGGCCGGGGACTCACACTGACAACCGTGTCGCTCCCATTGATAAGCCGCTGGGGGCCCTCTCCTGAAAGTGTGTGTGTGTGTGTGTGTGTGTGTGTGCGTGCGCGTGCGTGTGTGTGTGTGTGTGTGTGTGTGTTCGTGTGTGTGTGTGTGTGTGTGCGTGCGCGTGCGTGCGTGCGTGTGGTGCAGAGATGAAGTAAAACGGAACAGTGAACTCACAGTGAATTCAAGGGCAGCAACACACACAAACGTGCACATACACATTGTTTGTAATATTATACCTGTGAGAACATCAACATTTTTAGCCGGTAATTTTATGAATGCCAGTTTTAACTTCCCTTTTTTGACAATTTTAATCTTAACCTTGAAGCCTGAGTTTAAGTCAGACGCAGTGTTGCGCGCCCCCAAAAATAGTGTAAAAGCTCACACTACATAGTACACGTATACTGTGCATAGCACTGTGTACACAGTATATCTGCTCTTTCAGGTGCAGCACACGACACAAGTACTGTATAAATCAAGCCTAAAATTGTTTGAACCAAAAACAAACATTTATCTTGTGAAGACCAGTCCTCATATTGTCTATTTCTCAAATTCTACTATAATTGTGGAGACATTTGGTACACACACACACACACGCACGCACGCACGCACGCACGCACGCACGCACACGCACAGACAGACAGACGGACAGACGCGTTCAGACAGGCTGGACTCTGACCTCGGGGCTTGCTAAAGGGGCCCCTCTCCCTTTGTTGGTGTGGAGAATTATTAATGCAGAGGCTGGTGTGTGTGGTCTGGTAGTCCACTCATTATTAATGTGCTGCATGTTGTTGGCCCGAGCCTGTCCTCCCCACTCACGTTATGCATAATAGCCCGTCTGCGTGTGTGTGTGTGTGTGTGTGTGTGTGTGTGTGTGTGTGTGTGTGTGTGTGTGTGTGTGTGTGTGTGTGTTCAGGTTGCACTTACACACTTGCTACTTGTACTCCATTATCGACTTAAGTTTAAGTTACGTTTGGAAATAGCGTTGTGTGTGCTCACACACACGTAAGCCTGCTCAAGCTGTTAGAAGAGAAAGTTGCGTCTTGTTGTTGATAGCGACACGCGTGTTAATTTCTCTGTGTGCGCTCGTGTGTGTAGGTTGTATTGCATATCGTCACCGTCGGGCAGAAACCTCGCATCTCCAATTTCAAATGTGTAAATTCTTTCGCAAAATAAAGCCATGCTTCATCGCACAAGGCCATCGCACAAAAGTAGTGAAAACAGCTGATCTACAAGCACACAACACCTCGCGGTGCGAGGCGTTGTGTGCTTGTAGATCGGCTGTTTTCACTAGTTTAGTTCATCTTAAAAATGATAAATACAAAACAAACGGTTTTGGACATACAAGGTTTCCACCCGACAGCGACGGTATCATTGTGTGAAGCAGTGAGTGGTAAGTAGGCCTGGAGAGCGGCTATGGTAAGTTGACCAGCCATAACGGGAGTGGACGCGAGTCGCCTCACCCACTCGCCGCGCTAGCTCTGATGCCTTTCAATGGACACTTGACGAGTGAATGGGGAAAGTTAAGGGCAGGGAAAACAGTGTCACTCAGCCGCCCACGCGGAGAAAAACGGAGAGCTAAAGGCTGCAGCGTCTCTGTGCTCCAACAACAGGCGCGATTTAACCACTTTACACCCGGCGTCCCCTATTCGGGGGCATGTCATTAAGGCGAAACATTAACAAAGAAATGCAAAAATGCTACTGAAATGCATATGGCTAAAGTGGTTAAAAACAAACACACACGCACGTGTACAGGCACCCACGCACGCACGCACGCACACACATACACACACACGCACACACGCACGCACACAGCATGGTACGGCCTGTACGGGTGTCTTCTGCAGGTGGTGTGCAGAGGGAGTGAGGCTCTGTCTCTTTAGAGGATGTGTGTGTAACTAGATGTGTGTGTGCGCGCGTGTGTGTGTGTGTGTGTGTGTGTGTGTGTGTGTGTGTGTGTGTGTGTGTGTGTGTGTGTGTGTGTGTGTGTGTGTGTGTGTGTGTGCGTGCGTGCGTGTGTGCAGGTTTTTTTTGTTGTTGGGTGGGATGGGGGATGGGATGGGACAGGGGGACGGGGTGGGGCGGGGGTACAGGACGATCATGTTGCACATGATTAATGCAGCGGGCTGGTCTGTGTGGAGGAGTGGCGGTGAAGGAGACTGTGCGCCTCGGGGCGTCCGCAGACCCGCTTCCCCAAACTGGGACTCCACTCACACACAGCCTTCTCTCTCTCTCTCTCTCTCTCTCCGGTCGAATGGAGAGAGAGAGAGAGAGAGAGAGAGAGAGAGAGAGAGAGAGAGAGAGAGAGAGAGAGAGAGAGAGAGAGAGAGAGAGAGAGAGAGAGAGAGAGAGCAGGGGCGTCAATTGGGTATGGCAGGGGTGTGCAGCTGCCATACCCTGGGTCCAGGGGGGGAAATAAAAGTTACTTTTAAATATAAACACATGAATGTATGAATGTCTCTTTGTCTATCTGTGCTGGTTATTATGTTGTTAAAATACAGTAAAATAACTACAAATGCA
This sequence comes from Nannobrachium achirus, assembly GCF_963921795.1. Classification (NCBI taxonomy): domain Eukaryota; kingdom Metazoa; phylum Chordata; class Actinopteri; order Myctophiformes; family Myctophidae; genus Nannobrachium; species Nannobrachium achirus. The sequence goes on from NC_137818.1 coordinate 47,079,155, forward strand.
AAATTTTACAAAATGGTCACTTTAACAAGGTATTATAATTATATTCTCCACATTTTTATTCATCTTGACAAAATGGTATATTCCCAGTTCCCAGGTTCCACAGGTCAGCTGCACAGGTGCAATTCATTATTGTTAATTGTGTCACGTTTACTAACATGCCAAATTTAGCTGCACTTGAACAACCGTTCCAGGCTGCCATATCCAGCCCAAGAAACCGTAGAAACGGGGAGGGAAAAAAAGAAAATGTACTTCTCAAAATAAATGAATCATGCCTGTTGATAAGGTATGGCAACATGACTGGTGTCTTGAACGCCAGTCATGTTGCCATACCTTAGCTTTTTCTGAACTGACGCCGCTGAGAGAGAGAGAGAGGGAGGGGGGCTGTTCAGGGGTGTCGGTGGCTGGGCGCCGATGCAGAGCCACTACGGTGGCCCCTGTGAGAACATGAAACGGGTCGACCTTGACAAGTTCAAAGGCAGAGTTTCCTTTCCCGTCAACCCAAACCCCCCCACCCCTCTCTCAGTCTCTCTCTATCTCTCTCTCTTTTCTACGGTTTCTTCCCCTGTCGCTCAACCTCTCCTTATCCTTCACCTCCTCTCCTATTCTCATTCTCTTGTCATTTCATCCCCCGCTATGTACCCCCTCGCTATTTGTCCCCGCAGTGCCCCCCGCCTTAGGCCCTCACACTAAGATGCTGCAGGTATTTGAACACTCTCAGAGTTAAATCAACCACTTTCAAACAGGCATCGGCTATACCTGTTTTGGGTATGTAACTATATGCGAGAATTGGCTAAATATTACAGGAAAAACATCAACAACTTAATACAAAGATTTTCAAAAAAAGAAAAGAAATTTGCAGAGCAAGTTGCCGCATATCTGCGGCGGGCGGAAATCGGGCTTTGCCTAGGGCCCATTCTGACGTTAACACGGCCCTACTTTGATAGGATTTAATTCCTAAAAAACACCTTTTCCGTTATTGATGTGCGCTGTGAAGACCCCCTGTTGAAGACCCCTGCTCTACAGACATTGCTAGAGGATGAGAACCTGGCCAAGAGAGGGCCAGGTGTAGTTGATTGGAGGCTCACAGCTTTTAACCTTGGTTTTGTTGTTGCTGCCTTCTATTTTAGAGTTCTATTAAAGTCAATTTATTTCATGTTTTCAAGCCTGGAGCGAATGGAGATGGAAGAAACCTTTTTTTGAGTTCAAGTTTAACTTTCGGGTATTCCATCATGACCTCTTTCATCATTTTTGCTGCTCAAAGCCAGTCAGTGTAAAGAGATACTCTCAATCAACCACCACAAGGACAAAAGGTCAAACACTGCCTCTTTGGAGTACAAGACTAAACAGACAACATGGATTCATGGATAGTTTGATGGATTTCTGGATTCATGGATGAAAGTATTGCCTGATAGATTCATGGATGCATGGATTGGGAGCAAAAAGAAGATGGGAGAAGAACATGTCATGCTGTTACAACTCGAAAGTGAACTTTGCTGCCTACGTAAATATGGACATATGTTACGAATGGATTGTGTTGACGTTAATGGACTATCATTTCTTGCTTTGGCGCAACGATGGACAATGGCACGTACATTAACTAGATGCCCTTGTGAACTGAAACACTATAATGAAGTGAACTTTGAATTCAATTCAGTGTTGTTGTTTTTTAAATGGCTGAAGAAATGTCTACTAAAAGGCCTACTGAGTCTGCCTCCCTTGAATCAGAAGATAATTCAGGAAACTGATTACTGTACAGGTAATTGAAGTCTGGTGCTAATCTTAAATACACACTTCATCAAAATGCTGTATTCTGATGGGGGTGTTTCATAATTCAGGTCCATTCAGGTCCATAATCCATAAGTAAATCCATATGTATGTACTGTATACATGCATGTAAGGAGGGATAAGCTTATGGCACAATGGACCCAAATTACGAAATCTAACCAGCATTCGAATAGCTTTTTGACAGTTTGTGCCGAGTTTCACGTGATTTTGAGGTGTTATCCTTTTAGCTCAAATCTCTGACAGTACCTCGTGCTGTTTCCATTTCTGTCTAATAAAGGATTCAATCAATCAGTCAATCTGAGGGGCACGGGACTTCAGTAACAATCATGAATTGGGTGAAATATTTCAATAACAGAAAAATATATCAAAATGACAGTTTGGAGCATTTAAATCACATCAAAGTCAAAGTGACAAAGGACCCACATGTAACAAAGGCTGGTATTCCCCTTTAAGTGGTTAACTCGGAGGAATTTTGCACGGGAAACTCTTGGCGGAACACTTGCTTGGTTAATTTCTTGTCTTTCCATGTCTATTTCTGTCTATCTCCAGGGTCGTCACAAAGGGGGGAAAAGTGGAGTTACTAGGGCCCAAGGTGGTGGGGCCTTAATTATTTGATACTTTAGCTATTGAAAAATAGCAGATCTACACAGAGTGCCACGCTGCGAGCTTGTAGAAGTTATGAAAATGTGTGCAAATCTTTGAATATACGTATACTTCTTCAACGAACATTTGTAACTCAGATTTTGCTTCTGGGGGGTCGCTGGAACTAAATATTTTGAGATGGGGGTCCAAGGCCAAATACATAGGTTCTTCATGTGAAACTTCACATGAAGAAGTTTGAGCACCACTGACATAGAAACATGGGTTTTTCAAAAAACCTTAGAAGGATTTGAAATATTCAAAGACTATTCTTAACGGTGCCGCGCTGAGAGCTTGTATATCTGCTATTTTTCGAGTTATAGCAGAAAATAACGCGTAGTAATGCGTTCCCAGTCTAAATGGGTTAAACCCCCTCCCCCTATGAAGAACATTCATGGGGGGCCCGCAGCGAATCCTTGTACCCAGAATTTGGTGCGACACGCCTGTCTGTCTCTCTAACTTTCTATAGTTCAGCCTCAGGTCAACTGGCCCAGTGCCGTTGGCACCAGAGGGCAAGAATCCTCAAGCCCAGTCACAAGACAGGGCCTTCCCTGCAACATACTACAAGTATGTGGGGAGTTTTTCACGTAAATGCAAACGGCGTGACATCAGAGGGGCCCGTGCGTAAGGCCCTGCGCTCTGGCCATCAGTGTTGGGGCCCTGCCGACGCCGATATTACCCTGGGCTGCGGAGGACGTAAAAGGGGGAAGAAGAGGTGACTTATCACCTCGCAGGAATCCTATTTAGTTCAGCCGACCTACTTCTCAGGCAGCAACTACGTGCCTAAGGATGGAGGGTTTAATGAAAAAGGCACCTATATCTCGTCGTTGTTGGGTGGAAACCTCATATCTCCAAGTTTCATATTTGTATGTTCTTTCGCAAAGTAAAGCCCTGCTTCATCATAGAAGGCCGGCGCACAAAAGTAGTGAAAACAGCAGATCTACAAGCACACAACGCCTCACGGTGCGAGGCGTTGTGTGCTTGTAGATCAGCTGTTTTCACTAGTTTAGTACATTTTTTAAGTGATAAATGCAAAACGATCTGTTAGGCAACATCAAGGTATGTTATATTTAAACTGCAGCAGTTTCCATATTTGACGTTTGTTCGTTTCTAGTCTCATCAGACAAATACAAATAAAGTCAGAAAATGTGCCACTGTGCCATTGTTGCGTTTATTTGGCTTTCATATTGGATTGAATTAGAGTATGCCTCGGCAAAGCAATGTAATTAGATGGAGCGTGCTGCTGCGGCATATGGAAGCGCGAGCCGTCTGGTGACGAGCCCACTCTCCAGCGAATGCTATTCACTTTAATTTCCTTCGGAAAAAAAGATTAAGTCAAACATATGGAGTCGGCTAAAAAGAGAAATTAAATTTCATATTCCCAAATATGATTATTCCGGGGCCCCTTCTCTGCCTCGCTCCCTCTCCCTTTCGATGGTTCACAAAACGCACAGTGCCTCGGCGCAAAGTATTTGTGAATTGGAATATATGTATTTTTTTCCCCCACAATGCATGGGCGAGACGTGCGGAAACCATCGCTCCCTGCAAAGGAGAGGGGAGAACTATCCAATTATTTCTCGTATAATCCGTCCTTCCCAGAATCCCAGCCGACTGTGCAGTATTTTTCCTTTCATGTTATGCATGCAGGGCTCCCCCTTCCTTTGGACAAAAGTGACACACTAACATGGTTCTGGGCCTGTGTTTGGTCCAAGCCACCACAAAGGGGAGATGTTCCTGAGCATTGTCCCAAAATGTAGGGCAGACACCTGAAACCCCAGACTGCATCGCTGTCGCTCTCAAACATAAAGCCTGCAGTATATGTATATGTGTGAGACTACTATAGGCTTACAGTACTTTGAGCAGAAGCAGTCGGCCCGGGTCCTTTTGTCTTTATCCACCATCTCTGCACTCGTGAAACAATACCTCCGAGCACAATTCCCAGACTCGCAGTCTTCCCATGGAAGCAGGAGAACAGGGGACCTGGAACAAAAACAAAAGAAGTCCCGTTCAATGCGCTCTCTCTGCAGGGAGGAGAACCTGAGGTAGTCGCAGCCTTTAGCGTCTAGCCACAATCATAGCATGTCAGGAAGACTTTGGTTTCTATTCTCCGTGGGTATACATCACTGTTTCAGCGCTGCCGCTGGAAGCTCCTTTGAGGGTTACGAACCCTGCTGAGAAAAGGTAATGTAACCCATATACAGAATGCAGGCTACATATTGACATTCAACAATGGCGAACAATGAGAGTAAACCTTCAAATGAGAAGAAGCACATCCATCAATCGGAGAACATTACGTGGAGACGGATCCAGCGCATGTGACTGAATTACGCCCGGCTGCAAGGAAGGAGCGACCCAGCCTCTGACTCCCACAGCGGTGTCCTGCGGCGGCTAAAGATAGAGATCTAGGAAATGAAGATGGAGAAGCACTTCACTGTTGCCCAGCTGATGGAGAAGAGAGAGAGGCCTCGACGGCCCCACTGGCCCCGTTCAGCTAGGAGGACACACAGCAGCACAAGACAAAAATACAACCCCAACGTTCTCCTGCCCCTAGTGTTTGTGGCCAGTGTGTGTGGAATATAATTAGCCTGCACACGGCCACTCTGGACCAGCCTCTCACCCACGGCAGACACCCCACATACATAATCTCTACAGCTACACACTATGGTTTGATTCGAGACATTGACATTGCTGGTCGTTCTTTCACATTTTGTTCTGGCAATGTTGTTCTTGCGTGACAGTCGTACCGCCAAAGATACAGCATTGAATTTTATGTAGATCTTGGACTAAGTTACTAGGGCCACTAGGGTGGAGGGGCCTTAATTATTTTATACTTTAGCTATTGAAAAATAGCAGATATACAAGCTCACAGCGCGGCACTTGGTGTCGCGCTGCGAGCTTGTAGATCTGCTATTTTTGAAAAGTCTTGAAAATGCGTGCAAATCATTAAATATATGTGTGTGTTGAATGTATGTTGAATGTTTGAGAACCACTGAATTAGAAACATAGGTTTTTCAAAAAACATATAAGGACTTTATATATTCGAAGACCTTTCCACGCTGCGAGCTTGTAGATCTGCTATTTTTCAATAGTTAAAGCACAAAATAACGCATAATAATGTGTTCCCAATCTAAATTGGTTAAACACCCTCCCCTTATGAAGAACATTCATGGGGGGGGGGGGGGGGGGGGGGGCTGCAGTGAATCCTCAGGGCCCAGAATTTGTTGCGACACCTCTGCACAGCTCCGTATGAGCATGTATTGTATGGTTGATGAGATAACAAGGTTAATTAAAAGGGTTGGGTCCTGATGTAACCTAGAACAAAGTGCTAAAGGAATGATATCGTTTAGTAGGACAACTGGGACGTTACCTCTGTCATGGGTTCCCACCACACATTTCCAATGGAATTTCTGCCTTGGGTTTTAGATGAATTAACAGAATAAGCTCTGTAGCAAACAAAGTCTTATGATATCGTAACACGTTTAGTTAGTTCGAGATCATCTAAAATCGACACACTTTAAACTGCACAGGAAATGAACAAGTTTAAACTAAGCACACCACTTCTTTAGAATTCACAGTAGAGATGTTAATGGGTGTCGTTTAAGTCACTGAAGAAAATGCCTCTTACTTTATTTATAGACTTATTTTCTGCATAAAAGCCCATGGTGAGGGAATCTACTGATCTCACTTCCACTGTTCAGGGATAAACTATGGGATAAAGGCTCTCTCGAAATGTTCGGCGAGTTGGACTTTCCGACGTGCAAAACTTTCATTCGGTCTAATGCTTTTCAGAAGTAGCGAGTGATGTCATTTTGTAGTCGAACCGGACCTTTTGACCGAAAAGGGCGGTTTCGGTCAAAGTATGGACAGGCCTTAATATACTGTATATGAACCTATTACAGATAACACAAAAATAATGAGGCATGGTACAGCCCTCCCCGTTTCTCTTCTCTAGCGTGGTTTGAGCATTTGACGTCTGCAAAAGGTGAAATGGTAAATAGTGTGTTTACTTTTTTTATATTATTTAAGTCGCTTTACAATGTGCATTTGATTCACCCATTCACACACACATTCATACACCGATGGCAGAGGAAACCAGCTCATCGGGAGCAATCAGGGGGTTGAGTATCTTGCTCAAAGGATACTTCGACACCAACTCTGGGGGAGCCCGGGATCGAACTGTACGCCTCCTGAGCCACTAAACCGCCGTCAGCCGAATGCGATCCCGCTGCGTAGGCGCGCTATCAGGCATTTCGGGTTGATAGGCCTGATAGCGTGCCTACAGCAGACAGGCACACCCCGCTAGCGGCGTCCTGCATGGGCCGCTCCCGGAGCCCCGCTCCCGACACGCAGCGCCCCGTACAGGGTCATTCTCAGGCTATCTTCATATGACAGCCTTGCGCTGATTCATGGGCCTCCTGGTAACGAGCCGGCGCTTCCACGCCCCACCCCCCAACCCCTCCTTCTCCACCACCGCCACACAGGGGCGTCACAAGGGGGGGGGGGGGGGGGGGGGGGGGGGGGAGTGGGACTGAGTTTACTAGGGCCCAAGGTGGAGGGGCCTGGAATTATTTTATGCTTTAGCTATTGAAAAATAGCCGATATACAAGCTCACAGCACGGCACCGAGTGCCGCGCTGTGAGTTTATAGATCTGCTATTTTTTTAAACGTCGTGAAAATGTGTGCAAATCTTTGAATATATCGTCACTGTCGGGCAGAAACCTCGTATCTCCAAGTTTCAAATGTGTAAGTCTTTTGGTAAAGCAAAGCCCTGCTTCTACATACAAGACTGTCGCACAAAACTAGTGAAAACAGCCGATCTACAAGCACACAACGCCTCGCAGCGAGGCGTTGTGTGCTTGTAAATCTGCTGTTTTCACTAGTTTAGTACATTTTATAGATGATAAATACAAAACAAACGGTTTTGGACATACAAGGTTTCCACCCGACAACAACGATATGTATTTTTAGGCGAACATTTGTAACTCAAATTTTGCTTCTGGGGGGGTCCCTGGAACTAAATATTTTGACATGGGGGGTCCGTGGCCAAATACATATCATTTTGGGGGTCCTTCACATGAAAAGGTTTGAGCACCACTGTGCTCAAACCTTTTCTGTGAGCTGTGAGCTTGTATATCTGCTATTTTTCAAAAGTTAAAGCACAAAATAACAGTGAATCCTTGTACCCAGGGCCCAGAATTTGGTGCGACACCCCTGCCTGCCGCCACACTCCCTCCGGCTACTACGCCTCCCCTGGCTACTTACCCTCCTCCTCACGCCCCTCCTCCTAAAAAACACCCCTCTGCCTCCCTCTCGCCAGACGGGAGTCTCCCTCACCTCCTCCAGGCACCAGGAGATGTTTACAGACAAACTGCCATTTTGTCAGTCCTTAAAAAGAAACTGCGTCTCTTCCGAACAAATAAACAGCCCCCCCTCCCTCGCCTCCACCTCCAGCACCTCCATATCTTCCCCTCCCCACGTCTCCACCCACCAAACCTCCTCCTCCTGCGAGAGTGTGATAGACGCCCTCCAATATCCCGCCGGCGTAAATCTTCCCCAAGTTGGCCACAAATATCTCAGCTATGCTGATTTATAGGGGCCAGCCTCCCCGTCCGTCTCCCCGGGAACTGCAGAGAGAGAGGAGAGCAGAGAGGGGATGCTGAGGCGTACCTCGCTGCCATATGGAGATGGGATTGATTTCTCGCCAGAGAGCCCTCTTCGAAAATAAGATGGCCACCTTCATGATGTCCCAGTGAAGAAAGAGTGACACAGAGAGAGAGGGGGAGAGAGAGAGAGAGAGAGAGAGAGAGAGAGAGAGAGAGAGAGAGAGAGAGAGAGAGACATTTGTGAGAGCGATGCACAGTTGAGTGCCACTGACGGCGAGTGATAAGAACTCACCTGTGAAAAAAAGGTCAGAGAGGCAGTAAACAGGCAAATGAGCGGGAGATTGAAGCGGAGCAGAGAGAGAGAGAGAGAGAGAGAGAGAGAGAGAGAGAGAGAGAGAGAGAGAGAGAGAGAGAGAGAGAGAGAGACTTTCTAGGCCGTGCTGCTCGGTAGAGGAAGTGGAGCACCACTCTTCACCTCAGAGACAGGCAGATAGGTGAACCACACACACATGCACACGCGCACAGACACACACACACACACACACACACACACACACCACACACACACACACACACACACGCGCACACACACGCGCACACACACACACACACGCGCGCGCGCGCGCAACCACACGCAGCCACCGCTTACTATTCAACATCTGCCAAACCATCTAAGCCAAATTTCCATTCCAATATACTTGCTAAATAAGCTCAAGTTCATACAGTACCTCGCGGTACAACGGCGTCGTGCGAACGTCGTGAAAATAGCCCATCCACGAGCTTGTAAACGTTACGAACTTTCGCAATTTGTCTTACGAGAATTATATTGAATTTAAGTGGGTAACATAATCTGAAAAACACGTGTGTGTGTGTGTGTGTGTGTGTGTGTGTGTGTGTGTGTGTGTGTGTGTGTGTGTGTGTGTGTGTGTGCGTGCGTGAGTGTGCGTGTGCGTGCGCACGCACGCATTTGCGCACGTGTGGGGTTTTCCAGCTTTGGCCAAGTTTTTCCAGGGGAAAAAGGTTTGGAGCCACTACTAGCCTACACCCTCCCCAGGGCAACAGTGTGAATACAGCACAGTTAACAACTAAACTGAGAAGAAAAAGGAACTGAACGAATAGAGACACTGCCCCTCATTTGCACTGTACCCCAGCACACCATCAGCGGCTTGGCGGTGAGTCTTCAGTTCCTGTTCTCTCTGTCACACAGCAAGGACAGGAAGAGTCCTCTCTCTCTCTCTCTCTGCAGCAGCAACACACGGCCAATTGGCCGCGATCACAAACACACACCTGTGGTGTCGTGACATCTTCCGTGACAGTCAGGGCCATCGGATCCGCGCCGTCTGGCTCACCGACAGGCTATTTGCAAAGAGCTACGAGCCTCTGTCCTCTAAAAGCCTCATGGACTGGGAGGGAGGAATACATTATACGTCTGGGACTCAGGTTCAACGCAGAGGTGTTGGGTGTAGGGGTCTCTGAGGACTCCCTGA
>NC_137818.1:47093668-47101168 GCF_963921795.1 Nannobrachium achirus
AATGGCGGTGAAAAACGAGAGAGGGATAGAAAGTGAGATGAAGAGAGTTGGATGCCGTGAATCAGAGAGGAAAAGATTAAAGGCTGATTTATAATTCATGGCACTACGGTGCCGCCAGAAGATGTGTATAGCGACGTAAAGCACACATCTGCGTCAGAGGCATGCAGCAGCTTCCCGCTTCAATTTCGTTATATGGGTTAAAAGGGGTATAGAATAGAGCAGGGGTCTTCAACGTTTTCAGGCCAAGGACCCCTTAGCTGAGAGAGATGAAGCAGGGACCCCCAATCTTTTCAGAGATTTCATAGTTTAATTGTTTGACAGCACGATCAGTGTATTTGGGATTTATGTCAATCTGTGTTTTCAGATATTTAACCACTTGAGCCGTCAATACTTAATAGACTTGACCTTTTACTCTGTACTTGGTCTGCTCTTTTTCCCCTCTGCACCAAACCTCAGGGGTCCCGGACCCCCTATAGAAGACCCTTGGTTTAGAGTGCAGCGTGTTGTAGGCATTGAAGGGTGACAAGGCGGACGTGTGTGAAGCGTCGGGTTCAACATTGGTGCAACCTTGAGCTGTGGCAAACAATAGGGCCGAAGCGCCATGAGTTGACCCCACATGGCATGCATTTGGCTTGTAGTTTTCTTTCAGCGAGCCAACACTGCAACACAAGTCACACAAACTACACCCCGATTTCAGATGACTTGACTATAATGACACGTGTGACGCAGATGTGACGCAGATGTGTTAGCGCTTATTTGCGCCGTGGCACTGTAGGAGGCGTCATTTATAGCCATAGTCATTTGGACCGTCCGTCGGTGACTGCCGGACCGATAAGCAATAGTAGGCCAAATCTAAGTTCCTTGATTATTCAGGTATGTTTTGAAATATACATAAACTTACATTTTATCATTTAAATCAATGATCGAGATTAAACCTTGCCCAAACTTACTGTGTAAGTCATCAACGACTAGCGTGACAGGCTGGCCACATGAAGTCTGAGGTCCACATGAAGCCGCGCTGTTCCGATCTTCCGAAGTTTGAGTTGAAAAGGTTCGCCAGCTAACATTATCTTCCGCCGAAGTGTGCATTTTCTTTTTACAAAAGGGATAAAAGACAGAGGAGCATGTCGTCGTTGTCGGATGGAAACCTCGTATCTCCAAGTTTCAAATTCGTATGTTCTTTCACAAAAGTAAAGCCCTGCTTCTTCATACAAGGCCGTTGCACAAAAGTAGTGAAAACAGCAGATCTACAAGCACACAACACCTCGCGGTGCGAGGCGTTGTGTGCTTGTAGATCGGCTGTTTTCACTAGTTTAAATCATTTTTAAAGCGATAAATGCAAAAAGAACGGTTTTAGACATACAAGGTTTTCACTCGACAACGACGATGTATTTGACCAGGAAAGAAAGTAGAACTACGGTATGTTCATGCGAGGAGAAGAACCGTCCACCATACAGTACATACAAAATAGACAAAAGACCCACATGGAGAAATGTCTTAGTGTTGTGTACAAACGCCAGAAGGCCCGGTTGTGCGTGCACGCCACATGAGAGGAGGTGCTATCTGAAGAAACTCCTGCTAAGCGCTCGTCAATCTGAGCCCCGTCTGTCACAACCTGACACATGTTCATCAGCCACGCACTTAATTATCCTCGCCTGTTCGCCACGAGTCAACAGCATGTGTGAGGCCCCGCGCTGCGCTGACGTGGGACACATGCACATCTCCAGAGGAAGGCAAAAAGAGCGGGAAACAAACTATTGGTTTCAGGTTTCATTTTCTTCCATGTCAATCATGTAGGATTTAGACTATTTTATTCAAAGATAATTTGCAAAGAATAGCCTAGTGACTTGAAAGAAGCGTAACCGGCCTCTTGTGTTCTTTCCTAATGGTATATAGTCTAAAGTAAACCAGATATTTCTAAAATAATGTATAAATTGATTTGGTAAAAGGAAACCCATCTTTATTTCTTGGTTGTTTTATGCCATACAGTATACTGTCAAGGGAGTGTTTGTCATGTTGTGCATATTTAGCGACTGGCAGCCATGTCCTGACATTGTTTATAAAAGGCGCTCATGGATGAAATCCTCTTCTGATATGATTAATTGTGTATGTGGGTCTGCCTGCATGTGTTTGCGTGTGATAGAGGACATGGACATGGACTGAGTGCGCGTGTGCGTGTGTGTGTGTGTGTGTGTGTGTGTGTGTGTGCGTGTGCGTGCATGCGTGCGTGCGTGCGTGCGTGCGTGCGTGCGTGCGTGTGTGTGTGTGCGTGCGTGCATGCATGTGTGTGATTAAGCATGCAAACTAGCATGTTTGTGTTGCTAACGCATGTGTGTGTGCACAGCTGTCAGATCGTGGGCAAAGCGCAGCAAACCTCACTCTACATCATGTTAATAACTAATATCAACCTGGCATCCCTATTTTGGACATGACTTTATACGGTAGGTGAACATTTCCAAACATTAAACATTATTTTTATTTATATTTCCAAACATTTCAAACACGCTTGATGATGTGGGGAGCGTTTCGCTGTTTCTATGTGTCATCTTTTCGACACCCAAACCTAACCCTTAGTCCCTTACCCTAACCCTAACCTCCGTCGCTAACCCTCCCGACGCTCCTTTGCCGAAATGATGGTCGTTCCCAGATGATGTGATGTCTTGTGGGTTTGTAAATCTGCTATTTTTAAGTATATAGAGCTTATGTGGGTTGTGATCACCGCGCCGAAAGGTTGGGGGTAAAAAAAAACATTTTGATGAAGATCACAGATATCACCCATTATGAAGCTGGGAGCTAATTGAGAATTAATGACTTCTTGGAATGTGGGCACTGCTGCACTGCACGCTGTAGTAGAAAAAACTATCATTTGCATGCTCTTGATGAAAGAGTTCCAAAACAAAAGGCGACCAGAGTTGAGTAATCACTCCCAGGCCTCATTTCAGATTTTAGAGGTCTTTGTTTTTTTCTTTTTCTTTTTCTTGAATGAAAAAAAGCTCTCGGTGGACTTGGCGCTCTTTGTCAGTGGAAGCAGCAGCGGCGGCGTCTCAGGAGACGTGGCGGGATGGGAGCTCCGCGGAGAGAGCAGGGGAGAACAGACCCAGAGGCTCAAGGCCAACCGAAAACATTGTTGGCTAATTAGACAACATTGTGAGGGGAGAGACAAAGAAAAACTCTTTCATAAAAGATGGAAGAAGAAGCACTGGAGAGGGAGCACGAGAGAGAGAGAGAGAGAGAGAGAGAGAGAGAGAGAGAGATTTGGGTGGCGGGGGTGAGAGGGGGACTAGGGATCTACTTCATACAGGGAAATATTAAGATATAACTAAAAGGAAAATATGAGACAGCGATGGATGGATTGATTTAAACACACCATCTCTAGTGTACTTATTCTCAAAGTGGGGTCTGGGGTGGTGTGTGAGCTCGTAAATCTGCTATTTCTGAGACATTTCTAGAACACTTCAATGGTCCATGGCATAAAGAGATATTTTCAGAAGGGGGGGTCCGTGACTGTGGCCAAATACATATCAATTCGGGGATCCCTGACACGAATATGGTTGAGAACCACTGCTCTAGCGGAAGCTGTAACGTCAAATATAGTGTCGGGGGAGCGAACGCATCCGAATGAAGAGGAAAAAAAAAAAAAAAAGCTAGCGCGGTCTTAACTGCAGCATGCGTCTCTCCCCCCATCGCCCCGCGCGCTGCTCTCATTCACTCACGCATCTCCCTGAGCCGTATTAAAAGCCGGCTAATTAACTTATGCGGGGTGTGTGTGTGTGTGTGTGTGTGGTTGTGCTTCTAATTGATGTGACTTTGCCTCGGCATCCCCTGGGAGAGGAGGAATCAGCTGCGCGGGGAGGCGGGGCTTCACGCTGACAGGTCATAGTGCAGGGGCCAGGCAGAGGTGAACTGACTTCCTGTTCCTCTTGCCGGAGGGTGAAAGGCCGCATGCGGCGCAGAAATACAAGCCACGGGGGGGCCTGCATGCTGCGTGCGCAGGCCACTGCAGAGCGCAGAGGAGGAGACAGAATACTAGAGCAGTGGTTGTCCACCTTTTCAGGCCGCGACCCCCCAAATAATCATATATTAACTGGGGACCCCACTAAGAGTTGAGGCGTTACATTTTGTATAGTCTCTCGATGACAGACTTCTACTCTGCAGAGTGAAAGCGAAAAGGATCGACCTTTTCTTTGACGATGGCTAGCCAGATTGCCAGATTTTGTATAACACGGTTCTATTCTGCGAGGCGTTGTGAGCATGTAGATCTGCTATTTTCACAATTTCTGCCTCTAATATCTGACAGTTTGGCCAATGTTTAATTTGTCATTTTAGAGGTATTAAAACGTCCTTAAATTGACACTCTAGAAATGTGCAGATGCCCTCTATACACTTGAACTTTATGCTGGTTTGTTTACTGTTGAGTGAGAAAACATTGTTTCACATTAAACTTAATCGTCTAGGGACCCCCCAAAATTATTTGGAGACCCCCCACAGGTTGAGAACCACTGGGTTAGAGCAGCGATTCTCAACGTATTTATTTTTTCTCAAAGGACCCACACTATTTTTTCTTTCTTTTTTTCTTTTTCTTTTTGAGAACTCAATTTACAATATAAAATCCTCATATTTAACTTACAGACCTGTTAGAGTCCATTTGGACCCCTGGTGTTCCCTGGTCCCAACATTGAGAATCATTGGGTTAGTTGGGGGGAACGCAGGGATGGATGAAGTATGGGAGAGAAACTCGAAGGCTTGATTTGCAAGAATAGCAGATCTGCTATTTTTGGTGCTAGACACCGACACTAAGTATAAATCGGGCTTAAGGCAGCCAGACGCACTGGAAAGCGACCAGTACACAATCATGACGAGAGGATTACGGGAAATGTGGCGAAATAGCCGAGGCCTGTTCTTAGCCTGCAAGATCGTTCCCCTCTAACCCAGTGGGCTGTGGACCCACAAGTCCCCCTGGTCACATATTTATTCTTCCCCCCAACGAGAAGCAGTCGTCCACAGCCACTGAACCCCTCCCTCTACTGCTCAAAGTAGGAATAACAAACTGCTACATATTGTTGTCATATAGAAAGAAAAAACAACACTAGACTGCACATTTATATAACAGTCGATGCCACGTAATATTGACCAACACAGACAAATTGGAATTCCCCATTGTAACGCATTGAATTTCTCTGTTTGTGAAATCACGGTAACCCTCTGTTACTGTGAAAATTGTGAGTGATTCCTGCCTGGTGTTTGATTGGTTGTTTGATTGATTGATTGATTGATTGATTGAACAGACTATCAGACACGTACAAAAATTCAAGGGATAACATATTGAAGTGACCACTTTAATCTTGGCTACTGGTGAATATGCTTCACCGCAATAGTGACAAATATCCTTCTTGAGTCTTTGTGTATAAGGTGCTCCACATTGGTTTCACACTGCGAATCGGACACTGAAAAGTGCTTGTCAAAGGCCACAAGGTCCCCAAAAAGGTTAGTGACTGTCAGTTTATTCACATAAATCCTATACTTAGCGATTTTTCAAAGGTACATGAAAAACACTCTTTTTCGTGGCAGTCAATTTATTAACACAAACATTAAGAATTTTTTTTTAAGTTTGATTTGACACAGACCTGAAAAAACGAAACAAAAAAACAAACAAACAGGGGACTGTTGTTAGAGAGTGCCAAGTCTCCTGCATCCAAGATGTATTAAATATTTCACTAATATCATCTGTGTCCTGAACCCGACCCGGAGTTTGTCTTCCATTTTGGCAGCACTAAAGATGCTTGTGAGTTCTGGAATGGTGGACGGATGTGACTATATGTCAGTGACATACAGCACGGATAACATGTGCACATTAGATCATTGTGTGTGTGTGTGTGTGTGTGTGTGTGTGTGTGTGTGTGTGTGTGTGTGTGTGTGTGTGTGTGTGTGTGTGCGCAAGCACACGGCAATGCTTTTTGGTCTTCACATGGTGTGCGCCTGTGCATACCGGAGAGATCGTGCGGTGTCTTTGGTGCGGTTTGGGTCGGCCCCTCGCCAGTGGTGGAAAGTAACTAAGTAGCCTACATTTACGGTACTTAAGTGCAATTTTGAGTATTTCCAATTTCCAATACTTTTACTAACTTTAGTTACTAGTTACTTGGTCGATTTTGATTATTATTACAAAACATACACTTCAGCTTTATATGAAATTCGGCCATTTGAAAATAGCCGATCAACTGGCTCACAATGCGTCGCAGTGCAACGCATTGTGAGCTTGTAGATCTGCTATTTTCAAAAGATTTTTATACATTTGAAAACTTTAAATGGGAAATTTTGCACAATGAGTAGCCTATTTTTACTTTTGGTACTTTAAGTAGGCTAGAGTTTGATACCAATACCGTATACTTTTGTACTTTTTACGCAAGCACATTTTGAATTCCAGACTTTTGCTGGAGTATTTCTACATTGCAGCATTGATACCTTTACTTAAAGGCCCGCTGACACGCCCCAACATTACGTATAATAGGTCACATGGTCTCTCTGAAAACGGTCTGAAACAGTCTGAAACTCATGTCACAGGGTAATCTGCCCCTCGCCCCCCAACAACAGCTGACCAGTACAGTAAGTAGTCTAAGTACAGTCAATTAATTTGATTGGCTTATAATTGCGCAATCCCACAATGTCATCATAAAAATGATAAGATGACTTTTTAAAGTGACAGTACCCCTTTAGGTGACAGTACCCCTTTAAGTAAAACATACGTGTACTTTTTCTACCACTGCCCCTCGCCCACACGGCAAGGTTGCACACCAGGAGGACAGATGACTTCCTGTGTGGAGGCGGGTCTTCCTGTATGAAGCAGATGATAACAGACACAGATACCACTATCTCTGTCTATTGTGGGGAGCTAGTGTTGATTTCGTCGACTAGAACTTTAGCGAAAAATGTTTGTCGACTACCTTTATTCACTGCCTGAAAACGAAATAAAATCTAAGCCACCATAACTAAATATGTTGACAATTTTGTCAACGAACAAAAAGTTATTAAAATTATAATAATCATTATTATACACTTTGGCAAAGATTCTGGACAAACGCCCAATGTAACGACCACGATTTGAACTGATTTCTGGTCTCCTGCACTGACGTCAACCAAACGTCTATACCGATGCAACGAGGAATCTTCACAATGTCACACATACAAGCTCCCTACATCACAATCCATTTTTGCTATTTTGTTGAACAACAAAGTGTATCCGCTACAAGGGCATATATAAATATGCATTGTGTGTTTTAAAGCATAATGCACTATGCTAGACAAATGTACATTGTGGATAACAGGGAAGGACATTGGAGCACATGTATAAACATGTCTGTCCTCTATCTAGTCCCTGGATGCAGTGTCCCTATAGAATTGTGCTCCGGGCCTACTGTATGCCAGGTCTATAAGGCCTTGGCTCAATGCCATGAAAATGTATACATCTATTAAAGAATGGAAAAAACAGCCATCCATTGTAAGCAA
>NC_137818.1:47106168-47239259 GCF_963921795.1 Nannobrachium achirus
AGAATTGTAGGGTGGCATTGAAATTGAAGCTGAACAATAGCCGAAAAATGTACCCATCTACAGTGAGCTTGTAGGTCGGCTATTTTTCGGTGCGTGACAGCTGTGCACGACTAAGTACTTAGCCTACATGTAACTCCTCAACCTAACCTCTAAATGTCTAATCTTAAATCCTAACCCGAATCTTTTCCTAATAATAAGCCTAACACTAAAATGTTTTGGTAACTAAGTACATTTACTCAAGTACTGTACTTAAGTGCAATTTGAGGTATTTGTACTTTACTGGAGTATTTCAAATTTACAATACTTCTACTCCACTACATCCAAAAGGAAAATATTCTACTTTTACTCAACTATAATTATTTGAAAGCTTTACTAGTAACTAGTTACTTTGTGCATTTTTATAATTATCACAACACATTAACCACTTCAACCCAGTACATTCCGGCCGTTTGAAAATAGCCGATCTACAAGCTCACAATGCGTCTCATTCTACAATACTTGTGGAGATTCACAAATACAAGTAACACACACACACACGCACGCACGCACGCACGCACGCACACACACACACGCACACACACACGCGCGCACACGCACACACACATTCAAGTGATATCTTTACATGGCATGGGAGAGAAAAGGGACTGCTGACAGAGAGAATAATCATGCAGAATGACTCGTGCAAGTCTTCCCAGAGATAACACTCCTTTAACATAGATCAAAAACACGGGCAGCCTACATGACAAAAATGCCAAACGCCAGTTCTGTACCGTATTGCATGTGGAACCGTTGATAGCACAATATTGCATATTGCGGACAGCTGAGCAACACATACTGTAGCTGCCGTAATTTCACTCTGAGAGTGTATTAATGGACCATTGGTTACATTTGTGCACTCTCAAGAGTTAAGACAACTACACGCTCTAAATCCGTGGTCCTCAAATTGTTGGTCGGGACCCCAAGTGGGGTCTCCAAATTATTCTGTGGGGTCCCCAGATGATTAGCTTAATGTCATTTCTTTCTCACTGTACAGGGTATCTGCACATTTATAAATTGACAATTTAAGGACTTTCAAGACCTTTTTAATACCAAACTGGCAAATATTAAGTAAGAAAGAGGCGAGCATTGTGAAAATAGCCGATCTACAAGCTCACAACGCCTCGCAGAGTGCGAGGCGTTATGTTCGGCTATTTTCACAATATTTATCTATGGAACTGAGTAACGCTAAGGGAGCAATCGTTTTTTTATGAACAGCACCCCCTGGAGGAAAATAGGGGAAGGTCATGCTATTTTAATTTCAGTCCTAGGGAGGGTCTGCTTTTGATTGATTGATTGATTGAAGGCTTTATTAGAAGTTTGCATAGGAAAATGTACAGATTCATGACGGTACAGTTCACTGGTACAAGGTCTACTAAAAGGAGATCCATGAAAAGACTAAGCTTATTTCAACAGGAAACCATTAAAGTATCTCATATAACATTGAATGACAGACAAATAGAACACAGTACTATGCAGTAGATATGTAAAGAAAAAAAGAAAACAGCTGATTTCACTTTGAATTCAAGGGAGGGTCATGCAATTTTTCAAAAGCAAACAATGGCTCCAGAGGTACAGGGCACTTATGCAACCATTGTCAACAGCCTTCTGCTTCATTTAATGACAAACCCTGGGTGCCAATACCAAGAAATGCCCCACAGTCACTGCAGTTAGTGCATTATATTAGCCTATTCATTATTGTTCATTGCTGCTGCCGCCCGCACCAGTTTTTAACCCTAAAAAAATCCTAATTATTTACAGTAAAAAAAGAAAGAAAGAAAATACATTTCGCAGTGCCCACCCAGAACTTGCTTCTCTGTTCTGTTCTCGCCACTGGTTAGGAATAACTACGTTTAGGTTTTACTGTGGTAAATGTCATGTTGTAGGGGAGGGTCAATCTTTTTTATTATAATGCTTGGGGAAGGTCATTGATTTTTCCCCCAATTGAGAGGGAGGGTCATGGCATTTTATAAAAGGGCTTATACATTTTCTCCAGTAACACCCCTCAATAAAAAACGACCCCTCCCTAAATGTAATACCTACAATTCCAAGTGCTTGTCAGGGTGGGGGCCCCCAGTTCAAATATGTTTATTTTGGGGGTCACGGCTTAAAAAGTAAAGAACCCCTGCTCTAAATTAATCTATCCACCCACTGAACTCACATATCCACCTAAAGTCCCTTATTGATAAACCGCCATCATGCTCCTTTGATGTTCCGTTAGGGTTGACCCCGTCTCCCACTGGTTCCCAACACGCCATTGGAGGGGTGGGTGGTGGGAGTAAAACAGCTATGTGTGGCGAGGTGACCAGTGACCACTGGATTCATTAATTTGGAGCATGTAGCCAACTTTACAAATGGACGGTGAGAATTCAAATGTGTCACAATGTGTGAGCTTGTGGATTGGCTACTGTTGATTCAAACTCTCTCCTCACTGGCCTCCCGGCATGTGCACTTAAGCCTCTCCAACTGATCCAAAATGCCGCAGCACGACTGGTCTTCAACCAGCCAAGATTCTCACATGTCTCCCCCCTTCTCCGCTCCCTCCACTGGCTCCCGGTTGTGGCCTGCACTGAATGCAAAACACTGGTGCTGACCTTCAAAGCAGCCAAAGGTACGGCTCCTCCATACCTCCAAAACCTGATCGATCAACCCCTAAGAACCCACCCGTTCACTCAGATCAGCCAACACAGGGATGCTGACAGAACCCTTGCTAAAAACCCCAGGACAAAAATCCACTCCTAGACAATTTGCCCTCCTGGCCCCCAAATTGTCTAATAAACTCCCTGTCGCACTTAGAACTACAGACTCACTCCATAGCTTTCGCCGTGGACTGAAGACTCACCTCTTCAGACTCCACCTAAACCCATGGCACTATACTGTAACACTCCCCCTTCCCTCAATGACCATACATACAGCTAGATAGCATTTTTAGGTTTTAGAAAAGTTTTTAGGTGCGTGGTCTACCTATGTTATTGTTTTCTAGATTAATATTCCTATGCATTGTTATATTGTTGTTGATGTACTGACATATCTTGCTTATTATATTGATGCATTACCTGCTTATTGTAAGTCGCTTTGGATTACAAGCGTCTGCTAAATACCTAAATTGTAAATTGTAAATCGTTGAATAGCGTGTTGGTCATTAAACAGATTTTGATACTATATTGCACATTTGTGCACTCAGAGTTACAAATCAACAGTGACCATTCAAAAAAATATAATAAAATAAAAGAAATAAAAATAAAATACTGGAGAGCTATTAAAGTGACCATCGGGATGGAGTTACCGGGAAAGAAAAACAAGCTGTGTTCTTGGAACAGAGCAAAGACTTTGGCCAAATTGGATGCATGCGTGCATCACTACGGGGAAAAACAAACAACGACGTCTCAGATGTGTGTCTGGCTACTTCCCACAGCAGGGGGTCATTGTGCCCTGCTCTCGGGGTGACAATGAGACTGACATTCTGTGGATCACGGTGCCATATGGTGGCATTGATCAAGGGCACATACTGGCACGGCTCCCTTTCCTGTAGCACCGCCCCAGAGCCCTGCATGCTTGAATGCGGTTTCTGCTGCTATAGCTCTCACAGCTACAGTCTCTCTCTGTCTCTCTCTATGTCTGTCTTTCTGCTGCTATAGCTCTCACAGCTACAGTCTCTCTCTGTCTCTCTCTATGTCTGTCTTTCTGCTGCTATAGCTCTCACAGCTACAGTCTCTCTCTGTCTCTCTCAATCTCTCTTTCTGCTGCTATAGCTCTCACAGCTACAGTCTCTCTGTCTCTCTCTATGTCTGTCTTTCTGCTGCTATAGCTCTCACAGCTACAGTCTCTCTCTGTCTCTCTCAATCTCTCTTTCTGCTGCTATAGCTCTCACAGCTACAGTCTCTCTGTCTCTCTCTATGTCTGTCTTTCTGCTGCTATAGCTCTCACAGCTACAGTCTCTCTCTGTCTCTCTCAATCTCTCTCTCTTTGTCTGTCTGTCTGTTAGGGCTGTCACAATTATTACATAATCGTCTAATCGTGATTATTTGACATTATCGCAATTATTTTGTCATAATCGTCATAATCGTGAATGTTGAAAAATGACCAAAATAGTGGAAATAGCAGATCTTCAAGCTCACAACGCGTCGCATCGCGACGCGTTGTGAGCTTGTAGATCGGCTATTTCCACTATCAAAGTAATTTTTTAAGTAGTAAGTTGTCAAATATGTCAGTAATTTCTTTGTATATTTAGATTATGTGTCATATCTACCATGTACAACTTCAAAGCCTAAAAGCCAAACAGAAATGTAATTATCAACGACAAAAACACAATTACATCGTTAATCGCCAATTATTTGAGTGACAATTAATCGTCATGTAAAATGTCATATCGTGACAGCCCTACTGTCTGTCTGTCTGTCTGTCTGTCTGTCTGTCTGTCTGTCTCTCTCTCTCTCTCTCTCTCTCTCTCTCTCTCTCTCTCTCTCAATTTCAATTCAATTCAAAGGAGCTTTATTGGCATGAAAAAAACATACGTTTACATTGCCAATAAAGCAAGTTTCAAAACATAATAAAAACAGATTAAAATGGGGAACATATATACAGCATTATGTAAACAGAGGTATGTCACATTGTGTTGTTATGTACAGGTATATACAGGGTATGAAGCTTTTTGGAACAAATATCAGCATTTCTTTTTTTCTTGATACAATTTCAATTGTACAAAGGAAGGAAAAGTAAAAAAAAAAGACTCAAATTTAAAACGTGTTCAAAGCCAAAGGTAGCAGCTCTGTTTATACTATTATGTACAGTAGGTCTAGATGCCTCTCAATGGTTTGTAGTCCTTAGGGTGGTTGTATACCATTCTCTAGCCTTCTTTTATCTCAACAGTTCACAAATATTGCTGCTCTCTCTACCTCTCTCCCTCTCTCCCTCCCTCTCCCTCTCTCTCTCTCTCTCTCTCTCTCTCTCTCTCTGTGTCTCTCCCTCTCTCTCTCTCTCTCTCTCTCTGTCTCTCTACCAGAAGCCACCAGGCAGGAGCCAGACTCTGTAGCGCATGATTTCACGGTCCGCTGGGCTGAAGAGCGGCTCTTTGAAAATCTCCTAATTCAATCTAATCTTAACAAGGCAGGTGCCAGACAGACATCGTTGGTAAAACTACAAAAATGTAGGCAATGTGAAGGAAGGTCCACAGTGTTGAGAGATTAAAGGAGGAGGCGGCGGGGGGAATTAAAACATATATACGTACTTCAATATTTCTCTCCACTCTTCACCAGTGGTGGAAAGTACATTTACTTACTGTAAGTGCCGTACTTGAGTACATTGTTGATGTACTTTTGGCCTACTGGAGTACTTCCAATTTGTTATACTTAAAAATGTACCCCAACACTACATCTCAGAGTGAAACATTATACTTTTTACTCCACCACACTTATTAGAAGACGTTAGTTACTAGTTACTTTGTAGTTTTGGATAATTACTACAAAACACAAATTAACCACTTCAGCCCTATTTAAACTTTGACTTTTTGAAAATAGCCGATCTACAAGCTCAGATGTTTATGCAGTTTATAATTTTGAAAACTTCTCACTCTGAAGCAAGGAATAAAGTTAATGACAGGGTGGGGATTTAACTTTGTGAGCACCTCATCACCTGCACTGGAGTCATCACCCTGTGAACCCTCAGAAGCACTCGGCTCGCCATTGTTCGTTGACTTTTGTACTTTTACTCAAGTAAATTGATACATTACAGTATTGATACTTTTATTTAAGTAAAAGTTAAAGTACCGGTACTTTAACTTTTACCATCACTGCTCTTGACTCTTTCTGTTCAAATCACTCTATTCTGATTGAGAAATTAAAAGCTATCGGTCTTGACAGCGCAGCAGTGAGTTGGATGCCATCTTACCTGGTCTTACCCTGCCCCTCCCCTCCCAGTAAGCTGTGGTGTTCCTCAAGGTAGCATACTGGGACCTCTATTGTTTCTAATATATGTAAATGACATGGCATCTGCCAGCAACTGCAACCTGTTCCTGTTCTTGGATGACTCGGCTCTCCTAGTCTCGGACAAGGACCACTTGCAGTTTGAAAATACCTTTAGCTCTGAACTAAGTAAGATCTGCACATGGCTTAATGACAACTAAAAAAATCAACCAACAAACTCGTTTCCTACAGAGGATCGCCCCGATGGTCAATTTCAACACTCTGAAAACCATAGCTGGTGCAATCATTCAGACCTTCTTTGACTACGGAGTCCATGTATGGTATCGCGACGCCACTAAGATACCCATGTACCTGACAAAATACTTTAAAAACGTCAAGGATGTCCACAATTTCAACAACAGAGGCAGCGCCAAAAAGATCACGTTCAACCCAGAGTCAACTCAAACAAAGGGTCAAACTCGTTCTACTGCTATACCACCAAAATGTGCAACGCCTTACCGAAGGCCTTAAAGGAGTGCCAATCCCTAACATCCTTTAAAACATCCTGAAAAACCACTTACAGGCGGCAGTCGCTCGTAACTGGTAAAAAATAAACCTAACCTAGCCTGACCCTTCTATTGTAAATATCTATACATTTTTTTGCATTTTCTTTCTGACGATATCTACTGCATAGTACTGTATCTATCTGTTTGTCATTCAATGTTATATGAGATACATAAAGCTTTCCTGTGTAAATAAGCCAAAAAGCTTACTAGGATCTCCTTTCAGTTGACCTTGCACCAGTGAACTGTACTGTCATGAAACTGTACCCTTTCCTATGCAAACTTCTGATGAAGACACACAGGAATTAGCCGATCTACAAACTCACAACACTCCTTGTCACAACATACTGTATTTTCATCTGGGTGTCCGCAGACAAATACATAATTTGGGGGTCCTTGACATGAAACTATTTGAGAACCACTGACTTAAACAGCATTAGGAAGCAAGCCCAAATAAGCACTTTAGAGACAAGCCCCAAAAGAAAACGCAACCCGCAAGTATACCAATGTTTACAAGCGAGTTTACAGAAAAACGAGGCCAAAGTCGCTTATAATAAGCAGACTTGGCAACGCTGCTCCCTAATAAGGGCCAGGCTTCCTCTTGGCAACGCGGCAGAGGACAGTTTCTCTTCAAAGTGTTGTGAGGCTCACACACTGCAAGGACCGCTGGGGGGGGGCAAGCCACCGTCAGCGCCAAGGTCTGGACCAGATCCTGAACAGGTGGAGGAGCCATAGGTAACAGCACCAGGTATACAGGAAACACTGGCTTTCTGGAGAGTTCTCAATCATGGCTACATTTCACCGGAGATTACCCAGGAGTACAAGCACTGAGCTTGTATGTGCTACTTCTTGAAAGTAACAGCTCAGTGGTCTTGTGGTTAGTGCAGGGGTCTTCAACAAGGGGTCCGGGACCCCTAGGGGGTCCTCAGAGTTACTACAGTGGGTCCTCCAAATCTTTGTGTGATAGAAACTATTTTTTTTCTCCTTTTTTATATTAACCATGTGAACCCTAGCGTCCATATTCTGAGAACTTTTGACGAAAATAGCAGATCTACAAGCTCACAACGCCTCGCGTTGTGAGCTTGTAGATCAGCTATTTTCAGCAAATAGCTTTGGTGTAGAGGGGAAAAGAGTACAGAGTGAAAGGTCAAGTTATTATTAAGTATTGACGGTTCAAGCGGTTCAAGTGGTTAAATATCTGAAAACACAAATTGACATGAATCCAAAATACACAGATGATTGTGCTGTCAAACGATGAAACTATATGGAATCATGAAAAGGTTGTGGGGGTCCCTGCTTCATCTCTCGCTCAACTAAGGGGTCCTTGGCCTGAAAACATTGAAGACCCCTGGGTTTTATTTTAGATTGTAATTAGAGAAAAGAAAAGATGAGTGTTAAAATGTTTCCATTTACTGCTTTCTATTGTTTTGTTTTATGCGTACAAGTGGCTAAATATGTCTTTTTAGACATAATAAGCTGGCAATTATTTTGTTACACCAGCCCCCATAAGTCACATCTGCCCATGAAAGATTGCGGTGCGCCTTGGGAATGGGCCTATTGTGTCTAAAAAGGAGAGAGGGCGAGATCATTTAGCGACCTACAACCGGGTCGCGACGTGGTCGGTAGTTTTCAGCGACCGGGTCGCAAAATCGAGCTACCGGGTCGCTAAATGGAGCGACCGGGTCGCTAAATCACCGACCGCGGCATTAAAGCGAGCGACCGGGTCGCTAAATGGAGCGACCGGGTCGCTAAATCACCGACCGCGGCACTAAAGCGAGCGACCGGGTCGCTAAATCGACCGACTGGGACGCTAATTCCATCGACCGGGACGCTAATTCCACCGACTGGGACGCTAATCCAGCGACCGGGTAGGTAAATCCACCGACCGGTGGTCGCTTCCACCGACCTACTAACCCTAACCCTAACCCTAAACCTAACCTCAGTAACCTTACCTCAGTTAGGCTAACCTGCCACGCAACCTCCCGACCGTTACCTCAGTTAGGCTAACCTGCCACGCAACCTCCCGACCGGGTCGCTAAATCACCGACCGCGTCGCTAAATCACCGACCGCGTCGCTAAAGCGAGCGACCGGGTCGCTAAATCGACCGACTGGGGCGCAAAATCTTCCGACCGGGTCGCTAAATCTACCGACCTAAAACTGCAGGCAGGTCGGTAGATTTAGCGACCGGGTCGGTCGATTTAGCGGCGCGGTCTGTGATTTAGCGACCCGGTCGCTCGATTTAGCGACCCGGTCGCTGAAAACTACCGACCACGTCGCGACCCGGTTGTAGGTCGCTAAATGATCTCGCTCCTACTGCTAAAAAGAGTATTTAGCCGCTTGCATGCATGCCACCATCATGGGGGCATGCATGCAAATCAAAATAGTTAAAAAGAAAGAAGTAAATGAAAACCATTTTAACACTCATCTTTTCTTTTCTCTAATGACTATCTAAAATATGAACCAGGTTCGATTCCAGGCCAGGCCAGCAATGTCGATGTGTGTCCCTGAGCAAGACTCTTAACCCCTAATTGCTCACGCGCTCGAACCAGCTGGGTTGGGCTGAAAATACTGAATTTCCCTCGCGGGAGGAAGTAGGTAACTATTATTATTAACCCTTGTTGTAAAAAAACAAAGTTGTCCTTTAAGAGTATGGACATGTTGCTTCTGATTGTGGAGGAAGGAGGGCTGTTAAAGAACAATTATTGTTTACATGGTGGTGGAAAACATTCTGCACGGTCAGCACTACTCTATCCTGGGTAAGAGAATTAAGGAGGGGAAGTTGAGCAGGATTAGCTAAAAAAAGGAAGGTACTCTCCCATGCTGAAGCAGTTAGGATGTCCGAGGGAACAATGAACGTGTGGCAGGACAGCAGGAACCTCCAGGAAAAGGTAATATAGCTGATAAAAATATCTCCATGGACAAGAAGAAACTATTTTAAGCATGGGTCATTAATTGTGCTCTTTAAATACACTATGGACTATAATGGTGCCTCCCTGTCCTCTATGGTGCTTCCTATGGTGTTTCCCTGTCATTTATGGTACTTCCTATGGTGCTTCCCTGTCATCTATGGTGATTCCCTGTGTTCTAGCTCCTTTCGGAACCTCTCACTCCGCTGCTATGCAGCTACGAGATGAGGTTCTGCTCATGACATGCCCAAATAAGCTTTTTACAGGGGTAGTTCGCCAGGTTATCAACCGCTCTTACCGTCACCAAGCGTTGTATCCAAAAAGCAATGGTCCTATACCCGTCTCTTGCATCTCTACTTTTTTAGCGGCGGGGGTAATCCAATCGATGTGTATGTTGAAAGTAAACAATACTTTAAACACGCTCATTTTGTCAGCCAGCTCCATGTTTTCCCAGTGAAATGTTACGGAAGCAGTCACGTGACTCGCCATTAATCTGTGTTACAGCCACCAATCGGTCGGAGCGAGAAATGGCCACAGGCTGACAAAAAAACACAGAACTGGCTGACAAAACGAGCGCGTTTAAAGTATTGTTTCAACAAATCGCTTGGATTACCCCCGCCGCTAAAAAAGTAGAGATGCAAGAGACCGGTATAGGACCATTGCTTTTTGGATACAACGCTTGGTGACGGTAAGAGCGGTTGATAACCTGGCGAACTACTCCCGCAAAAAGCTCATTTGGGCATGTTATGAGCAGGAACCTCATCTCGTAGCTGCATCTTACCACTGTACCACCATGGTTCCTGCTAAATCTGTTCTCTTGCACGTGTTCAACAGTTTGGCACAAAACTGTTGTAAAAAAATAATAATAATAATAAATACACGCAAGCATGAAACTTCTGGTGAAAAAGCACAGACTTTTCTGACTGGTCTCCGACCCAGTGTTTGGTAAACACTGGGCTACCTAACGTGGTGCGAGAAAAGGAAGCCATAGCCTCTTTAACTCATTCTGTGCCGATCCCGAACTAGTTCGGCTTTATTTCAATCCAATACAATTTTTTTTTTATTAATTCACTTACCCCGAGCTGCTTGTAGAGTCGTGGGTGGTCCTGGCTCGCTAGCCGCTAGCCAGCTAGCCATTCTACTCTGTCCGACGATATATTCCATTAAAAATGGTTTAAAATACATTTTTGAGCTCCCCAATGTTCACCCAATGTTCGGCGCCGCTTCCGATGAGTACACGAGTGTGCCGATCCCGAAGTAGTCCGGCTTTTTTTAATTAAATGAATAAAATGATAAGAGGCCTTCTGAAGCCTGGCCTGATTTTTCTAGCTACTAGCCGAAAGCTAGCAACCTCCCGGCCGGCCGTTATTTGCGAACGAAATCGCCAATCTCCGCCTAATCCAATGAAAGACCATCTTTGAAGGCTTATATCTCTGGATTGTGTCTTTAGGGAAGCGGCGCGAGGTTTATTTACGGCGAAATCGCCCAAAAATGATCTTTTAGATGACAAAATGGGAATAGCCATTCTGTTAGCATTATCATCCGGGACATTTCCATGACGTGCATGAACGTGAGCATGTGAGGTCCTGGAAGGTGAGGTCCTGGAAGCTAAAGCGCTCGCCTATGAGAGATACCCTGGCATTCCTTGGCCCCTAGAGGGCGCTGGCACAGAATGAGTTAAAAGAAGGGCTAGAGTAAGCACACTGGGCTGGCTAACGTGGTGCAAGAAAAGGAAGCCATAGCCTCTTTAAAAGAAGGGCTAGAGTAAGCACACTGGGCTACCTAACGTGGTGCGAGAAAAGGAAGCCAGCCTCTTTAAAAGAAGGGCTAGAGTAAGCACACTGGGCTACCTAACGTGGTGCAAGAAAAGGAAGACATAGCCTCTTTAAAAGAAGGGCTAGAGTAAGCACACTGGGCTGGCTAACCATGGCGCTACACGCGCTGCACTCAGGGTTGACGCGGCCTGGCTTATCATAAAAGGCTTCCTCTGTAACATCCTCCTGGAGGATATCAAAGACCTTTTGTGGTGGGAGATATAACTTGAGAGGGATCAAATGAGGAAGAAAAAATAGCATTTGCCTCCTCTTCAGCCAGCCAGTATTTTGTCAAAGAAGTACTACGTTTCAGTGAAGGCAGACCCCATGTTTACAGTAGGTGAAGTTGTTTGGGTGGATAAGGGGTCCTATTATTTCCACTAAAAACTTGGAATGGGGATAACTGGTGCTGTGGTGATCTTAGTGATTATTTGATCAATTATTTCTTTCTATTAGATTTTTTTAAGTAATCAACTGTTGCAGTCTTATTGCGACGAAGGTCTCAGTTTAGTATGTGAAACAGCACATGCTGACTCCGTCCGTCTGGATGTGTACACTTTTTTACGGTCTATGGGTTTGCCGCTCTGACGTCACTGTGATGTCAGGTGAACAACTCTAACAGAATGGGTTTGCCGCTCTGACATCACACTCTGACTTTGCTGTGATGTCAAGGGAACCACACTAACAGATTCCCTTTTATGCCCATACATGGAGATCCCTGATGTCATCAATATTAAGCCCATATCTAACAGGACTTCATATGGGAATGCCCATATATGGAGGACACATCGGCTACATACCACACTAACAGAATCCATATATGGCCAAGAATGATGGCCAAGACAGCCCATATCTGTGTGCCTGGTTCTACAGACAGGGATCTTCATGTACTGTATGGGCATAAAAAGGATTGTATGTACAGATGTTTCCTGTTGAGGCACATTTCACCCAGGTTTTTTCATCTCACTCACTTCACTTTGTCTGCTGACCTCACTCAGCAATGAAATAAACAGAAAACAAACAAAAATAAAACAATTCACAGGAGGCAAGCAGTGATCACCCCATGATGTGCACTGCAATGTAGTTTCAAATGCACTACATTGCAGGTGCTTTTTGAGAGTGAAAAAATAAGAAGACCTGTGTGACGTGTGATCTGGGCAGCTTGCCCCAGAAAATGTGCAAATCTCAACAGGAAACAAACAGATGTCAAATGTCATAAACGTCATGGGACTTTCACATAACGAACAGTAAGCATGTTTGGGCTCTCACAGCATATCTCCATATACAGTACATGGATCTCCATATATGGGTACCAGCCTACCAGGGGTCTCCATACAGTACATGGGTAACTGATCCGATATACATCACTGGCCAGATGGCCAAGACAGCGCGTCGTCGCTTGTTGCCCTGAGGTGTCTTACTAGTTATGCTACTGTATCTAAAGATATGTACGAACAACATGTGTTTTATGTATGTGTATTGTGTGTGCATAGATTCATTTGAACAAATAATTCCCCCATGTTTAATAGCCTAATGGATTTCCCCCTCCCAAAGCATGACAGTCAATGTAAACTACACAAGGATTGTTCATATGATAAGCTTATGTACATTTATGAGCTCGGACCCACTCAATAGTGGATACTTTTTAGTACCCCGTTTTGTGCCACTTTCACACCACTCTACCCAGTTCCTTGTAGTGGAAAACCTGGCAAAAGTGTGTGGGGTGGAGTGGAGTGGGGCCATGCTTATGGAAAAGCGGCTTTACAAACAACTTGAAGACGCACATGAACTCACGCAAGCACATATCGTCATTGTCGGGTGGAAACCTTGTATGTCCAAAACCGTTTCGTTTTATCATTTAAAAAAATGAACTAAACTAGTGAAAACAGCCGATCTACAAGCACACAACGCCTCGCACCGCGAGGCGTTGTGTGCTTGTAGATCTGCTGTTTTCACTACTTTCGTGCGACGGCCTTGTCTGATGAAGCAGGGCTTTACTTCACGAAAAAACGTACACATTTGAAACTTGGAGATACGAGGTTTCTGCCCGACAGTGACGATATAGTATGTTGAAGCTATATAGTGCAGGCCTACTACTGTAAGGAAAAGGAGTAGAGGCATGTTACGCCTATAGAAGCCGTGCAGGGAGAGGGGGGGGATGGCAGAGCCTGCCCAGACGAAGGCCGGAGCAGCATATGGTGGGACTCTGCAGTCTGCACCCATCCATGCCCACCCTCCACCATCACTGTCCATTTAGCTTTTTTTCCCTCCCTTTTCCTTCCATGTCTCTCTGTCTGACGTGAGCCATGCGGTGGAACTCACCAAACATGCGGATAATGTATGCGCTTCGATGATGAGGAATTGAAATGCATATACGTATACCACCAATGAATGCACCCATATACTGTAGATGGAAGCACACACAAACGAACGCGCACACACGAACACACACACGCACACGCACGCACGCACGCACACACACACACACACACACACACACACACACACACACACACACACACACACACACACACACACACACACACACACACACACACACACACACACACACACACACACACACACACACACACACACACACACACACACACACACACACACAGAGGGAGTGGTGGTGTGTGCGGGGCCATTACTGCTTGCATGCTGTGCGGAGGCACAGCAGGCTGCCACTCTGTGAGGGATGGAGGGTGATACAAATGACATCTGTCTGCAGTGAACAAACACCCATCCGTCTACCCGGGCTGGAAGGAGGCGAGGCAGGGGAGCTGCCACTGCTGGGGGTGGTGGTGGGTGGGGAGGTGGGTGGAGGGGCTCTCAAGGACCCCTCAGACTGGGGGTCTACGCATAACTCCACACTAATATATGTAAACACGTAAATATTAACACACGCGCGCACACACGCACACTCACTCGCGGGCATGAGCTGTTTAACATCGTGTTATAAGTCTTCCCGCAGGACAGAGAGAGGGCAAAGTACGGTGCGCAGAATTACGGCAGCAATTGGTTTTGCATATTGCAAAAAAGAAAAAATCAACAACACATAATCGCATCTCCGAGCCAAATTTACACGACGCCACTTAACGTGACGTTAATGAAAGGTTCAGTGCGTTCGAAGAGCATGCAAAGTGTTTCATTATCCTCGTTGTAGCTCTCAGAGCCATGCCCTCCAGTGTTAACTTCATACATAATTCCATACAGTGACAAAGTAGCATCAACCGCCCTAAATCCCCACACAGCACGAGCGGGAAGACATGTTTCCTTTACCTGACATGTGAATGTTGTTACTCTCCCCCTCTCTCTCTCTCTCTCAGTGCTGCCGGCGTGCAGAGGCGGGCGGCACCAACTGTTTTTCACTCAACAATCAAATCATAGGGATCTACTGTACATACAGTAGGAACGGCAACAGCATGGCTCTATAGAGGTATGCATGGCTCCCATGTGAACCTTGGAAATCATGTATACCTATACCCTGTGACGTCAGTTGTCTATCATGTCATCATAGGCCATATTATATGACATACAATTTAAGCAAGGTTTCAGACCAAAGGGAGAGCCTTGGCTGAATATCTCACTAGATGTGAAACATAATTGAAGAATATTAGATACAACATACAGTACGTGAAGACTATTATATAGTGGCGGTGGCCCTCCTCACTCTTATATATCCAACGTCAGCTATAACTCCACTGCCTCTCATACACGTGTGGATCCAGAGTGGATGAGAACTTTACCCACACACCAAGTTGGCTTGGCTGTGGCTTTATTCAAGTCTCTATATAAGTTGGGGGTGCTCAGTTGACAAAGGTCATGACAGTTGTCGAGATTCCCAGGCAGCCATCTGGCTCCACTTTGAGCTTTCACAACATCCAGTACAAAGTGGAGCTTAAGTCCGGCGTCCTCTGCAAGAGGAAGACCACACACAGGCAAATACTGCTGGACCTCAATGGGATCATGAGACCCGGTCTGAACGCTATTCTTGGACCGACAGGCGGTGGAAAGTCCTCTTTCCTCGACATACTTGCTGCGAGGAAGGACCCGGCAGGTCTGTCTGGGGAGGTTCTCATAGACGGAGCTCCACAGCCTTCCAACTTCAAGTGTCTCTCGGGCTACGTTGTTCAGGATGACGTGGTGATGGGCACACTGACGGTGCGGGAGAACCTCCGCTTCTCTGCGGCGCTGCGCCTCCCAAGCTCGGTGCCGCAAGGGGAGAAGGAGGCTCGTGTGAATCACCTGATCAAAGAGCTAGGACTCACCAAGGTGGCCGACTCCAAGGTGGGCTCGCCGTTGAGACGGGGGATCTCAGGCGGGGAGAGGAAGAGGACCCACATCGGCATGGAGCTCATCACTGACCCCTCTGTTCTCTTTCTGGATGAACCCACCACAGGCCTGGACGCCAGCACTGCAAACTCTGTCCTGCTGCTGCTGAAAAAGATGGCCAGTCATGGACGCACCATCATCATGACCATCCACCAACCGCGGTACTCCATCTACAGACTTTTTGACAGCATGACGTTGCTGGTTAGTGGCAGAATGGTGTACCATGGGCCTGCACCAAATGCTCTGGACTACTTTAGCAACATTGGTTATGCTTGTGAACCTCACAACAACCCGGCGGACTTCTTTCTAGATATCATCAATGGAGACGCAACTCTCCCCAGTATCACCAAGATGCAGGGCTCTGAAGGACTGGACATTGAGGTGTCGAGCAGCCCCAGACAGAGCATTGAAGAGTGCCTGGTGGAGGAGTACAGGAACAGTAGCAACTATAGGGATACGCAGGCCGAGCTGGAGCGCATCACCAACGGTAAAGAGTGCAGCGACCAGCCAAGGTCCTGCGTCATCACTTACAACACCTCCTTCTTTCACCAGTTCCGCTGGGTGTTCAAGAGAACATTACGGGATCTCATGCTGAATCCACAGACCTCAGTGGCCCAGCTGCTAGTGAACATTATCCTGGCTCTCATTGTGGGCGCTACTTTCTTCGACGTCAAATACGACCAGAGTGGGATCCAGAACAGGATGGGAGTCCTCTTCTTCATCTCCACCTACCAGTGTTTCAGCGCCGTGTCTGCGGCTGAACTCTTCATCAGAGAGCGGAAGTTCTTTATGCATGAGTACATCAGTGGCTACTACAGAGTGTCTGTTTACTTCTTGACTAAGATCCTTGCTGACATCATCATTTTGCGCACCATCCCCACCGTCATCTTCTGTATCATCACCTACTACCTGATCGGTTTGAAAGGCACAGCTTCTGCCTTTATCATCTTCACACTGACAGTGGCTCTAGTGGCATACACTGCCACAGCCATGACCATGGCCATATCAGCAGACCTGAACACGGTCGCTTTAGCAAACATCTTGATGACCATCGTCTTCGCTTTCATGATGATCTTCTCTGGTCTGCTGGTGAACCTCCCCACAGTGGAGTACTGGCTGGCCTGGGCCAAGTACTTCAGTATTCCTCGCTATGGTCTGGCTGCCCTCAAAATCAACGAGTTTGTGGGTTTGAAGTTCTGTGATGACAATGCCACCATTTCCAGCTGCAACATGAGCCTAGCTGGCCTAACATGCACAGGGGAACAGTACCTGGAGTATCTAGGAGTAGAATACACCACATGGGGTCTGTGGCAGAATCACGTGGCTCTGGCATTCATGGCTGTTGTCTACCTCAGCATCGCCTTCCTGAAACTACGCTTCATCAAGAAGTTTACTTAAGAGCATGTCTCTCTGGCAGTTTATTGTCCTCTTCACTGAGAAAACACAAGGCCAGTCAGTTAGGGACTGTCCGTCATTCATCCACCAGGGGGGCTAGAGCAGATCTGATTTCGTTCTTTTTTACCCCCCCCCCCCCCACACACACACACACACACACACACCAACCATAAACCATATTTTTTATTCACACCAACAGTAGGAGAATGAATGCCGATCTTGTCTGAAGTTTATTAGGCAATGTAACCTTTGGGGTTACATACTGTAAAGGGTCATTTGAACTCAATGGACTTTTGGGAGAAAGGTTAAATGAAAACAAGTGACAAAAGTTTACTGAAAACTTTAGGACTAGATTAGAACAATAGTCTGTTTGACACTAACTAAATGTTTTTAAAATGTGAAAGGCCTGGTGGTGCATGAGTAAAGGGACGTTCACACTGAGCACTATAATTAACTATAACGATACTACAACTATATCGCTCACCATTGTACATTTTGAGCGGTGCTAGCCACTCCAATACGTGACTTGCCGCTCTGACATCACACTCTGACTTCACTGTGATGTCAAGGGAACCACACTAACAGATTCCCTTTTATGCCCGTGACTGTGTACGTCCCTATCCGTATCCCTTTCCTAATTGGACAATATAATGGATAAATAAATATCACAATATACGTATAATACCGGTAGGTAAGACGGAATTCGGATGTGGAAGAATGTCACTTTTTCGTGTCCACTTGACTTGGAACAATTTTTAAAACTATATTTTTTACAGTTATAGTGTTCAGGGTTCAAATCTTGTTCCCAGTTGGTCTTTATTACCTGTCAAGTACAGCGTTCGGTTGCGTAACTGTATCTGTTTGCGTTCATGCCCGTAGACAATCAGGGACCAGCATTCCTGGCGCAGAAGCAGGCCATACATGGCCACAAGTGCACAAGCTGCAAGTTGGCACCTTCGACAGAGTGCATGCAGTCTTGTTTTTGGTCTTTGTAATGCAAGGAGAGTGGATACAGTCCACCTCCCTCTCACAATACAAGACCACAAGGACCTTTTGGGTGTTATCCTTTTAGACCAAGTTACTACTTGTGCTGTTTTTACATTTCTGTCTAATAAAATATTCAATCAATCAATCAATCAATCAATCAATCAATCAATAAATCAATCAAATGTAGTTCCCATAGGAGAGGGAAGAGCATGGATGGAGCCCACTTCCAGGGAGTGTGTGTGCGAAATGTACATTTCATAAAATGTATTTAACAATTACATTTTAGTTTGTTTTAATTTAGGCATTTAAAGGGATAGTTCACCCAACAAAATATTTTTTTTCTATCGATTACTTTAATACCCCACGGCGACCTCAATTTATGGATATTTTTTAGTTTTTTAAATAATTTGATGACAAGCAGTGGTTCCCTATGGAGACACAAAGTGCCTGCTTTGTTCCCTATGGAGACACAAAGAGTCCCCTCAAATTATTGGCTTATTATGAATGCGACAAAAACTAAAACATCTATGAATTCAAGTAATGTGGTGAGTAATCAATAGAAAAAGAAAAAGTCATTCTGACTTCATGCTCTGACATCACTGTGATGTCAGGGGAACCACTCTTAACAGAATGGGTTTGCCGCTCTGACATCACGCTCTGGCTTCATTGTGATGTCACACTAACAGAATCCCTTGTATGCCCATATATGGATTTCCCTGATGCCATCAATATTAAGCCCATATCTAACAGGAGTTCATATGGCAATCCCCATAAATGGAGGCCACATTGGCTACATACCACACTACAGAATCCATATACTGTATGGCCAAGACAGATGGCCAAGACAGCCCATATCTGTGTGACTGGTTCTACAGACAGGGATCTCCATGTATGGGCATAAAAGGGTATGATGTCAGATGTCATAGACATCATAGGACTTTCACATAACGAATAACTGACTAAGAATGTTTGGGCTCTCACAGCATATCTCCATATACAGTACATGGATCTCCATATGGGTACCAGGGGTCTCCATATATGGGTAACTGGTCCGATATACATCACTGGCCAGATGGCCCATGTTGCCCTGAGGCATCTTACTAGTACTATTATAAAATATATAACTTTGAGTTCATGGAATTCAATGGGTCTCGTTTTTATTCTGTCTCCTGTGCTGCTCGTGACCCACTCGCATTTAGTCTGTTTCCAGCAGCAGCAGAGACAAGGATTCCTTCATGCCTGCTGTAGTCCGCCTGAATCGAACCCTGGTGGATTTATAATATTATTTTGTTGAGGTGAGAATGCACCAATCAAAGCCAGGCGCTTGCCAAAACAACAGCACCACGTTCGCCTGAGAATAGAGGCCTCCTACTGGCCCTCAGGGCGGTTTCGTTTGAAGTGAGAAGAGGAACTGAACCGACCTTAGCAATCTGACTATAAATGCTTCACACGACGTGTGTGTGTGTGTGTGTGTGTGTGTGTGTGTGTGTGTGTGTGTGTGTGTGTGTGTGTGTGTGTGTGTGTGTGTGTGTGCGCGCGTGCGTGTGACTATGTGAGAGAGAGAGAGGGAGATTGGTGTGTGGTGTTGCGTGCACAAGAAGTTTTGGTGCTGTGTAGAGGTTTGCAAGATTACCCACAGACAGACAAGAGGACACAAGGATTCACAGAAAATTGAGGGACATACGTATATAAATGTATATATATTGTCGTTGTCGGGTGGAAACCTTGTCCAAAACTGTTTGTTTTGAATTTATCATTTTTAAAATGATTTAAACTAGTGAAAACAGACAATCTACAAGCACACAACGCCCCGCACCGCGAGGCGTTGTTCGCTACTTTTGTGCAATGGCCTTGTATGATGTAGCAGTGCTATACTTTGCGAAGAAATTTACACATTTGAAACTTGGAGATACAAGGTTTCTGCGATTCTGCCCGACAGTGACGATATATACATACATACAAAATACATACATACATACATGTGACATGTGTGTGTGTGCTTCTGTGTGTGCGTGCATACACGCGTACGTTATGTACACAGCCTAGCTTCCCTTTTGGGAAAGTGCACCTATTTAGCAGTTGTTGTTCTTCTCACAAATCATAAAATGACTTTGATAGACATGCTTTGCAGAGAACCTCCTCTGCATTAATTTTCTTTTTGGCGAAGTAGCCATTGGAACACACAATTATACTTGTGCAATATTTGTGCTACTGTATGTGTGTGTGTGTTCGTGAGCATGTGCACAGTGTGTGTCTGCGTACAGTACAGTAGGCTATGCGCCTACACTGTGTGTGCGCGCGCGTGTGTGTGTGCGTGCGTGTGTGTGTGTGTGCATGTGTGTGTGTGTGTGTGTGTGTGTGTGTGTGTGTGTGTGTGTGTGTATGCGCGCCATACTCTAAGTTGTTAAGTGTGTCGCCTCGCAGGGACCTGACTGGCATTTAGGCAGAATATTCCCACAAGCCAATGTGTAATTAATTAGCCTGCTGTTCAGCAGCCCCCCCTCCCCCTCCCCCCCCAACTCACTTCCTGCCCAACCCCAGCCTCATAAGCTAAAACGAGGATAATCAGATCCAGTGGGACTTCTTCACAGCCACTGACACCCCCCCCCCCTCCCCCCAACCTTCCCAGCGCAACTACCCCCCCCCCCCACCCCCCACTCATCCCCTCCCCCTCCCCTTTAAAAGCTGCTAGCCGAGGCAGGCACGTGACGGCGCCTCCTTCCTCGTCAATGACCTCCGCCCATCTGGCACTCAGCTGAGTGCAGGGGCCGGAGCCTAATTTATGCTCCCGGGCGCGCAAAAAACGGCAGAGCTACAAGCTCACGAGGCGTCGCATCCCTGGCGCCTTCGTGAGCTTGTAGGTCGGCTATGTTCCGTATACGCGCCGCCGCCGTTGAGATCCAAGCGGGGCTCGACGTGAAGGGGACAGCGGGGAGCACCGTGGGGACGAGACTCCTCTCCTCTTCCTCATTAACCTTATCATGTTAACGCGGCGAAGGCGGGCCCCGGGACTCGACTCTTCTCCGTTTTTTTCCCCCCCCCTTTCTTTCTTTTCCCTCTTCTCTCTCAAGGTGATGTCAGAGGATCGCTGACTACAAATCCCAGGGTGCACAGGGAGGAATTAGCCCCGGTCTCACATGAAGAGGTTCTGACCCGGGCTTGTTCGGGAAGCCAGATTAAAGCGAGGGAGCCCCGAGACTAGAGGGGGATAAAGGCCAAAGCCTCTTACATGGCTGTAATTTGAGACGAAGAGGAAAGAACCAACCACCGCCACAAACCTGACAGCTCTGTGTTCCCGCAATGCAGGGAATGCTAGCTGCGCCGCCAGCCTATAGCTGTCGGTTCAGCAGGCATTTAGCCCCCCGTGACACCGCTGTTTGATGTTCCCATCACGTCCCTGTGACTGATACCCAACTTAGATCTCACAAAGTCAACTACCCCGCTGAGCGTAGGTCTGTACAGCTGCTGCCAATCATGAGTTTATTAACATATATACGTCCAAACGAGACTAGGCGAGACTAGGCGAGACTAGGCAAGCCTGCGCGCCTATATTCAGCCGCCTTGAGATGTTGCCACACTACGCAGGAGGCCCGACATGGAGAAGTTCAGCTGGACGCCACAGTGAAGTCCTTGCAGGACCATTTGGTTACATTTTGTACACTCCCAGGGCTCTATTTTGATTGTCTTAAGTACCGGCTCTTATGCCTTAACTTAAAGGCCTGTCCATACTGTCTCTGACCACCGAACTTTTTGTCTGAAAGGTCCGGTTCAACTAGAAAAAGTCACTCGCATCTCTGAAAAGCATTACCTCGAATTAGAGTTCGGAAAGCTGCACGTCGGAAAGTCGGAACTCTATGACGAACGGTTCGGTGGTCGGAGACAGTATGGACAGGCCTTAAAGTTTAAAGCCTACATTTTCTACGGTGCAGGATACAGCCGGGACGACTTGCCTCTTCTCTCCAATCTCTCATCTTCTGTTCTGGTGGCTCGTAAACTGGAAGTTTAGTTGAGTCACTCTTGCGGGAAAATGAAACACTTTCAGCGTGACAGTGTTTATTTTTTCCGATGCCAACAATGAACTAATGAAGGACGCTTCTGCTTGACTTGACTTCTCTGTCGACGCAATTACCTAAACATGAGGGTCGTGCAGAAAACAACAGAAAATTATTCTACGTTGCCCCTACAATGGCTGTATCGAAGAACACACATGGTCCAGATTTACTGAACCAAATAGTTCCAATATAATCTTGTTTGGTAGGAGTTTATGTTACTACGGTCACACAGTGTTTATATTGTTTGTGAGTATTATTCTTTTGTGTGTGCATTGACTCATTGGTTGGTTGTGGACATCATGGAGTGTGCATCCTCCAAAGAAGATGACTGAAGATGAAAGAAGATTTCCCACTGGTAACAGTGTAATTGTGTTGCACCTGCCATGATGATAAAGGCACAGAAGTGGATACTGATAAGACATTTCATCATGCATTACATTTTACAATTTAAAATTGAGGCATTTGGCAGACACTCTTAATCCAGAGTGATTTACAATAAGCAAGGTAATACATCAATACATCAACAAGAATACATCGAAGGCATAGAAATAGTAATCTAACAGAAAACGTAGGTTGGTCAAGCACTTATTCAGTAAAAGTAAACATGTTCTTGAGGAAAGTAAGTGCAATCATATCAGGGCAAATTAATGTCAACTATGTTTGTGCATTACTTCTAACAACAACAAAAAAATATGTTGTGAAGGTGAAAAATTGTTGATCATTCCACCAGTGTTTTGAGACGTCCTCATAACCGTCGAGGCCTTCAAATTAATGTCAATAGTAATTACCACGACTGAAGTGATAGGTATTACCTTTCATGCCCTTCACTTAGCCTGAATACAGCTTACAATGCTTGAGAAAGAAACAAGCTCCAGAACTAGATCAGTGGGTTTTTTTTACGCAATGGTACGGGTCAGCGCTCCCAGCAACATGTTTTCCTTCCACGCTGTGGCGTTAATGCTCATGACTCACAGAGTGCCCGGGGCTAAAGTACTCTCTGATAAAATCAAGAAGTCTGATTTGAAGCTTTAACCCATCAAGCCCGGGAACGCATCATTATTACGCATTATTACTTTAACCATTGTATATCGTCGTTGTTGGGTAGAAACCTCGTATCTCCAAGTTTCAAATTTGTACGTTCTTTCACAAAGTAAAGCCCTGCTTCATCGTACAAGGCCGTCGCACGAAAGTAGTGAAAACAGCAGATCTACAAGCACACAACGCCTCGCGGTGCGAGGCGTTGTGTGCTTGTAGATCGGCTGTTTTCACTAGTTTAAATCATTTTTAAAATGATAAATGCAAACCGAACGGTTTTGGACATGCAAGGTTTTCATCCGACAACGACGATATACTCAGCGAGGCTGTGAGCTTGTAGTTCTGAAAATCGTGAAAATGTGTGCAACACTTTGAATGTTTTTGACACGATTCTACAAAATGTCTTCTAAATCCTTCTAAGGTTTTTGAAAAACACATGTTTCTACGTCAGTGGTTTCCAAACCTTTTCATGTCAAGGACCCCTAGAATAATATGTATTTGGCCGCCGGCCCCCATCTCAAAAATATTATGTATCAGGGACCCCCCAGAAACAAATATTTGAGTTACAAATGTTCGCTTTTAAAAAGATATATTCAAAGCTTTTTTTCCCCAAAAATAGCAGATCTATCCACGGGTTTCCAACGCCCCATAGTGCATTGCGCAGACGTTGTACCAAGCTTCCGG
Source organism: Nannobrachium achirus (assembly GCF_963921795.1). Lineage (NCBI taxonomy): Eukaryota > Metazoa > Chordata > Actinopteri > Myctophiformes > Myctophidae > Nannobrachium > Nannobrachium achirus. The sequence continues at coordinate 47,129,880 of NC_137818.1, forward strand.
CACCGCAGCCGAGTGTGATTTACAAGCTCACAACGGGCTGCATCTGCGACGCGACATGAGCTTGTACTGCTGTTAAACCGGAAGTGTGGTCCAAATAATCTCCAGTAAACTCCCGCAGAAACAGGTGGATAAGCTTGCAGCGTGGCGCTGTAAGCTTGTATATCTGCTATTTTTAAATAGTTCAAATACAAAATAATCCCCCGATCTTAACAGGTTAATAGACATGTTAAATACAGTACGTGGGGCTGATAATAACAGTTCCACTCCCCCTGCAGCAGAGCGGAGCTGATGGAGAAAATGGCCATGAATGAGTTTTTCGAAACGGAACAAGCCTTTTGTATCCCGCGGTCTCCATGGCAACTAGACAAGCGAGGAAGTGGGAGAGTTCAGCGCCGTTTCCTGGGGAGGCTCATGGCACCCGCTGCTTCGTATTTTTTCCGCCATATTTCAGTGCAGGCAGTACTAGACGTACCTTTCCTTTTTGCTCGCAGACAAGCAGCTGAACTCTAAAAGGAAATCGGTTACAGTACCGCCGTCAGCTAGGCTGTGCGGGTCGATCAACCAGGACAACATCCTTAACAACACTCAATAACATCCATATGCCAATGGACCCTGACGGATGTTTTCCTTTTCATCTCCTTTTAACATTGACAGCTGTTCACCGTGAATGCTTTACAGTTTACAGTTTAGGCATTTAGCAGACGCTTTTAATCCAAAGCGACTTGCAATAAGTAGGTAATACATCACTATAATAAGCAAGATAATATGTCAGTACATCAACAACAATATAACAAATGCATAGGAATATCAATCTAGAAAAACAATAATATAGGTAGACCAGGCACCGATCAGTAAAAAACGTTTCTAAAACCTAAAAAATGCTAACTAGCTTCATGTATGGTGTATGGTGCTTATAGAGCAGGGGTTCTCAAACCTCTTTAGGCTGTGACCCCGAAAAATAAACATATTTGAACTGGGGACCTCCACCCTCACAAGCACTTGGAATTGTAGGTATTATATTTAATGTGACTCGGTTCCACACATTAATGTTGTGAAAATAGCTGATCTACATGCTCACAAGGCCTCGCGTTTTTTTATTAAAATGGTCTTGAAAGTCCTTAAATTGTCACTTTATAAATGTGCAGATACTGACATTAAGCTAATCTGGGGACCCCACAAAATAATTTGGGGACCCCACTTGGGGTCCCGACCCCAAGTTTGAGAACCATGTTATAGAGCATATTAGTCACAAAAGTAAATTAATATAAATATTTGTTATAGATTGTCTAGAAACAACATAATGGAAAAAAGCTGTGTGTAAACACTGAACGATGGAAGACGTGTGTCCATTTAAAACTACTACAACAAATTGCAGATTTACAAGCTCACAACGCATCGCAACGCGGCAGCAGGCCTGTAACAGCGAGCATGCTAACCCCATATGCAGGCAGGGTGGGTGGGTGGGGTTGTGGGTCACAAGACTCTTCAAGTGACCAAATGCCTCCGCACACGCGCCTTTAACAACATTAACCCCGGCGTCCCAATGTTGTTAAAGGCGCGTGTGCGGAGGAGGCATTTTGTCATTTGAACTTGTCTCGTGACCCACCCCCTCCCAGCATGCTCTCCGTTAGCGGGCCCGGCCTGCCTGCATGCATGGCCTCGGACCCCCACCACCGGACGGCAGAAAACTACACCTGCTCTTTATTTACAAACACTAATTCCAGTGTTCCGTGTAAACTATTTACAACAGACAAAACAGAAGGGGCACCTCCTCCAGACATAGCTGAGCCCTTCTCCATATCCTTGAACTCCTGTTTCCTGTTGAACTCTCCGTTACCTGGCCTGGCTGGAGGCCCGCGCGGGCAGGCAGGCAGGCGGGCCGGGGGGCTCCAAAGCATCTTAGCCTGGCCTCCATTCCTTTTCCTTTTTTCCTTTTTCGCTCTCCTTTTTTAATGCTCGGGTCCAGATGCCACGGAGACAGAGTGGGCCCTCTGTTCCCTCCAGGAAGTTGTGCTAACCCTTTTTTTTGGCCTCGACAAACCCCCCTCCTCTCCCCTCTTTCCATGAAACCAGGAGTGTAAAACTCCACACCTGAAGGGCCTAATTGCAGCCAGATTCCTTTAAAAAAAAAGGAAAAAGAAAAACAGATCGGCCCTCCCTCAATCACCCTCCCTCTCTCCCCCCGACAAACATAAACAGTTGCATCTCGGGTTACACAGACATATGATTGTAATAGGGGAGAAAAGTAGCGCCCGGCCGCGAGAGACGTGACGGGCGTGGAAATCTTAAATGTTTTCGTTCTCCCCTCTTTTTCTCGTTCCGCTTCGCCGTTGTTTTGTCTCGCGAGTGAGCGAGAGAAAGAGAGAAAGAGGAGGAGGCTTTTTTCGCGCATCGCAGTCTGAAGTGATTCATCTAATGATGCCAAGGTTCGAGAGAGAGAAGTTTGGCCGCCTGCCGCGCCAAAGGAACTCGCGCAGTACAACTACTGAAGGAAAGGCAGATGGTTTGAGGAATGAGTCTGGCTTCAGCGCCTCTCTTAACATTCCCATTCATTTGCTGACCTTGAGTTACCCAATATTATTGACATGAAATAGTGCAGGGGCCCCCAGGGTCCAAAACAGACCCGATTGTAGTCTTTTATGGCATGTGCACGCATGCACACACACACGCGCGCGCACACACGCACACGCACACGCACGCACACGCACACGCACACACACACACACACACACGCAAACACAAGTGCACGCACAGTGTGTGTGTGTGTGTGTGTGTGTAAGCGTGTGCGTGTGTGCGTGCGTGCGTGTGTGCGTGATTGCGTGCGTGCGTGCGTGCGTGCGTGTGCTCATTCCTCCCCCTCTGCAGGAGTTGCGATTTCTAATTCCCTACCAGAGCTGTTTTTTTTTTCAGAGCACGACAGCCCCGGCAGGCCAGATGAAAGTAGTGATTTTTTTTCCACCCTCCATAATTCTAGCCTTTTTTCGTCCACTATATGTCATTACAGAGAGCTGCATCTAGTTATTTGTGTCCTGTGGCCGGATACATGCGCACAGAGGGAACCAATTTGTGTGGGAGGCGGATCGGGACAGAGAGAGAGCCGGGGGAAGCTGACTTCAGATCAGCCAGCCCTGCAGCCATCTGGGGGCCTGAGGGCCTGAGGGAACGTGCATTGTTAAGCAACGCATGCTTGCGCCGCTCCGAAGCAGTGCAGTGTGTGTGCTGCAGCCTAGTCTACAGCGGCACGGTCACTCTGTGTTATCGCCGGCCATCTTGGTGCTGCTCAAGTTCACGTTTGTTGGATGTTTTGATTTATAGCTGTGGTTCTCAAACTTTGAAATTTGAAGGTTTCCCAATCCCAAGGTCTCCCCTTAACTTTGACAGTGTACAAATGGAACCAAACGGACCCTAACAGGTCCGTTTGGTTCCATTTGTACACTGTCAAAGTTACAGACTTACAAGGGTCAATTTAGACCCCCATAAAGGAACCTAGAAACTAGTCCCAGAAATGCACTTTGAGAACCACTGATCTATAGCGCGTGTGTCGCATGTCGCGACCTACAAGTAAAGAGCAGAAGAGAGCTTAATGACATAAAAAAGAAGGCGAGGGATGTTACCAAGAACTGATTAAACGCCGTTATGAATTTGAACACTGTCCTGGGTGCTGCAGGGATTATTGGCCTGGCAAAGAGTGAATTTAATTTGCTCATACACGACATAAATGTGTACTAGTCCGGCGATGCCAGGCAACAGTCTGTGGCTGGAGGAGCGTAACGTTCAGAAGAATTCAGCTAAATGAGAAATTGCAGGATACGGGCCAAAATAGCAAGTTATAAATACGTACAGTATATCTGTGTGTGTGTGAGCGACTGAGAGAGAGAGAGAGAGAGAGAGAGAGAGAGAGAGAGAGAGAGAGGAGAAAGAGAGAGAGAGATGCTTGAGGGTGGAAGAAGAAAGGCGGATGAAGAGAGAGAAAGACGAGAAGGGATGAAGAGGCAGTGAGGTTAGTCATCAAAGCTTACGCTGCCCACATTCGATGGCCTTGTTTTCTTCTCCTCTGCGACTGTGTCTACAACGCTCTCTCAAGAACATTACATGCTCGGGAGCGCCGCCGACACACAAGACAAGCACTAGGAGAGAACTGAGGCGAAGCCTGGCTGTCAGGGAGAGTCGACCGTCAAAAGCCGTGGACCTGTGAATGCTCAGTCGTATTCGTTAGGTCGGAGACGAAAGACTTGTCTTTAAGCGTATTGTTAGTTTTTTACGTTTTTCTCGTTTTGTGAATGCTCTTTGATGGGAGCGGTGTAGGCGATCTGGCTGGCTCGCCTCCCCCTCCCCCAAGCCCATGAAACATTCATTCTCACTCAACACTTGCCCTGGCCTTTACTGTATATCGTCGTTGTCGGGTGAAAACCTTGTATGTCCAAAACCGTTGGTTTTGCATTTATCCTTTTAAAAATGATTTAAACAAGTGAAAACAGCCGATCTACAAGCACACAACGCCTCGCACCGCGAGGCGTTGTGTGCTTGTAGATCTGCTGTTTTCACTACTTTTGTGCGACGGCCTTGTATGATAAAGCAGGGCTTTAATTTGCGAAAGAACATACAAATTTGAAACTTGGAGATACGAGGTTTCCACCCGACAACGACGATATACGTGGCCGTAAAATGAATGGTGAAAATAGCCGATCTATGCACTCACGATGCGCCGCATGGCGGTGCGTTGTGAGTTTGGACATCTGCTATTTTTGCTGTTTTGGAATCTTTTAGAAAATCGTGGATACATTTGGGGGAAAATATAGGTTTAAAAAGTGGTTAATAAAAACAATTTGCTATCTAGTTTCATTTCTGTTCCAGATTTGACACATCAGTGCGCGTAAAATGCCAAATGGAATGAATTCAAGAGTATTTATCTGCAATTGTTTTTGTACTTATTTTATGTGGACCACCAGTAAGACTAGCTAGTTGCTATGGTACCAGCAAATGGGGACCCTTAATACAAATAAGAATCAACCCCCTTTTCCTTATTGTGTGGTTTTTCAATTAGCATAGCAAGACACTGATGCAAGACTTGCAACACTTGTACCAAAGTCAGGGAGTCAGGTATGCATGCAATATAATATATCCTTAGATGTCTATCTTAAGACTGTGTGCACTCGCGAGGAATAGATGTTTGTACATGTGAACATAACAGACATCCCCTCAACACATACATACCGTGGACCCGGCTATGAGTCATTTGGATTCTCTGGTAAATATTTACGAGACAAAGGTTTCAGCCGGGCCCCTGACCCACACACACTCCCCTTGCGCTGGCCTCCAGCGCCTCCAGCTAAAAGTTGTACAATGTAAAGTCTTGAAAACACTAACAAATAATGATTACATTTGCTAAGCAAAGGTAATGGGTGATGGGAGTTGTCCATTGGCACTTGAGGAACCGTGGTCTTCTTTGCAGTAAAACCCGTGCCTCTATTACTTTTATGGCCACAGATCTGATCATGTAACATGTGTGGGAAGAGAGTCCCATTTTTAACTCGCAAAACATACTCTCAATGACTCCTCAACAATAGCCACCGTTTAGAGGAAAACCTGAGCCGCCGGTATCTGAATTTTATGCCTGTGAACAATGCCAAAAATAGCCCCTCCCGTTCTCCCTTTATGAATTGAATCCCTAAACGAAGGGATCCTATTGTTAGCAGCAAGCTGAATAATCAAGCCACACACAGGCTGTATCGGGCACATCCGGTCTTGTCCCTCCGCCGGCTTGTGTTTCGGTCCAATCCTCTCCCTGAATAGATGGTCAGATAGGCCCCCGAGACACCGGAGCATCCTGCCTGCGCAGCAGGAATGTAAACAGGCCCTCATGTTATGTCTACCCGCACCGCCCTGATTTCATAACCCACGCCGCCGCTCCACTGTATGTGTCACGCTGCACTGGACACGGTGGGAAAATTGCCCCGCTCGACTAGCGAGGGATTTAAAGACAGAACGCTGGAGGTGGCACGTACTATTATATAGGGCTGTCCTCTCATAGTCCATTAACACAGGGGTTCTCAACCTTTTTAGGCCGCGACCCTCAAAATAATCATATTGACGAGCACTAAGAGCGGAGGCATTACATTTTGTATAACACGGTTCTATTGTGAAAATAGCCGATCTACATGCTCACAACGCCTCGCGTTGCGAGGCGTTGTGAGCATGTTGTGAGCATGTTGTGAGCATGTAGATCGAGCATGTTGTGAGCATGTAGATTGTGCATATACAGTACGTGCAAATACTCTCTTATGTTGGTTTGTTTACTGTTGAGAGAGAAAACAATGTTGCACACTAAGTTAATCATCTGGGGACGGTGGACCCCCCAAAATAATTCCCGACCCACAGGTTGAGAACCACTGCATTAACACAGCTGTTTCTCAATGTCTGGACTGGGGCACACCAGGGGTCCAAATGGGCTCTTACAGGTCTGTAACTGAGAGTTTACAAATGTGGAACCATTTTGATTTAATCTTTGGGACCCCAATCTGTAAGTGTTCATTTAACACTCTCAGAGTTACAGACCCATAAGAGAACCAGTGCAGTGAGTGCACAAATCCACAGGTTTGCAAAGTGGGGGGCGTGGCTCATTTTCCAAAACAGGGGGTTCACAGGGGTACTTGCCATAGGTTTGGGAAACCCTGGATTAACCAATTAATCTGTTGGTTAGGTCTTAGTCGACCAGGACTTTTCTAGTTGATTAGTCTTCTTTTCCATTGCACGTCTGTTGTAAACTCTAGATATAACCGTTCAATTCTGCCAGTCTATAGCCAGTAGCCACTGGCTATTGTGAAGCATTAGAAAGATCAGTTCTCAACCTCACTAACCCGAAAAGGCTAGTCTCTGCATGACAGAGAATACAATTTGACACATTTGTCGATTAAATCAACAAATTGATTAGTCGATAAATTCCTATGACTATTAGTCGACTAGTTGAGGACAGCCCTATAGGCACGTTGAGGATGAGATCATTAGCAGTGGCGAAGGGCACATAAAATTCACCATCGATTTTTGACGCAGTGACAACAATGTGACTTGATTTTTTTCTTCCCCAGCGATGAAAATGTTGCTGCTTCATGCAAATTAATGATAATTCCAGCCTCAGTCAGGGAAGAATCCTTCCGGTTGTACTGGCCGATAAAGGCTGAGATTTGCTCCGAGTCTGTGCTCTGCCGCACAAGGTCGTCAGCAGTTTTCTCTGTGTGAGTTTTTTCCATTTCAGATTGAATTAAAACAGCTTCCCCCCGTAAATCCCGTTTAAACCCACTGCAGTACATCTTCGCCACAGTAAATCCAACTCGCTAACTCGCAAACTCCACTTTTTTTTTTTACCCCTCCCAGCAGGACCTCCTCTAAACCCAAAGTTTAGATAGGCAGAGTTTAACCCATTCAGAACGGGTACACTATATTGTGTATCATTATTTTCTGCTTTAACTATTGAAAAACAGCAGATCTACAAGCTCACAGCGTGGCACAGAGTGCCGCGCTGCGAGCTTGTAGATCTGCTGTTTTTGAAAAATCAGGAAAATTCGAATTTTGACCCAATTCTATAAGTGTCTTTTGAATCCTTCTAAGATTTTTTGAAAAACCCATGTTTCTATGTCAGCAATCTGGCCAGCCATCGTCAACGAAAAGGTCCTTTTCACTTAACTGGAGCTCAGTTAGTCTGTTCTTGAGAGACTACTATGTCAGTGGTTCTCAATCCTTTTCATGTGAAGGACCCCCAAAATTATATTTATTTGGCCACGGAACCGCATCTCAAAATATTTAGTTCCAGGGACCACCCAGAAGCAAAATTTGAGTTAAAAACGTTCGCTTTGAAAATACATATTCAAAGATTTGCACACATTTTCAATTTTTTTTCAAAAATAGCAGATTTACAAGCTCGCAGCGCGGCACTCGGTGCCGCGCTGTGAGCTTGTATATCTGCTATTTTTCAATAGTTAAAACATAAAATAATGATACACAATATGTGTACGCGTTCTAATTGGGTTAAGGAAAGGAAAAGTTTTCAGTGGGACACATGGTTCACCTTATCCCACTGCCTAATGGAATTTAATGATGTGACTCACTCAAGATCATACAATGCTAATTTCAGTTCCTGGGGCTGGACAGATTAAAAATACATACTGTACGTGCGCTCATGCACATGTATGTGTGCAGGGGCGTCACAAGGGGGAGGAACGTGGGACTGAGTTACTAGGGCCCAAGGTGGAGGGGCCCTAGCAACTTTAGCTATTGATAAATAGCAGATCTACAAGCTTGTAGGTCTGCTATTTTTTAAAAGTCATGGAAATGTGTGCAAATCTTTGAATATACGGTATGTATTTTTTAAGCAGACATTTGTAACTCAAATTTTGCTCCTGGGGGGGTCCCTGGAACTAAATATTTTGAGATGGGGGTCCGTGGCCAAATACATATAGGTTTCTTGCACACATTTTCAACATTTTTCAAAAAATAGCAGATCTACAAGCTCGCAGCAAGTGCCGCGCTGTGAGCTTGTATATCTGCTATTTTTCAATAGTTAACATTCATGGGCAGTGAATCCTTGTACCCAGGGCCCAGAATTTGGTGTGACGCCCCTGTATGTATGCATGCACGCACGCACATGTTCACGTACTATGATCCGCGCACGCACGCACGCACACACGCACGCACACACACACACACACACACACACACACACACACACACACACACACACACACACACACACACACACACACACACACACACACACACACACACACACACACACACACACACACACACACACACACACACACACACACACACACACACACACACACACACCTCTCAGGTCCAGTTCTATAACAGGCATGGATGGAGGTTCTTCATCCCCAAACCCTGGTATACTAAGTAAAGTTCACTTCCTCCGCCTTTTTTTTTTCTCCCTCCCTCCTCCTCCTTTTTCTCAGACTACATCTTTTATCTCCTCGCCCGTGGAGGTAATTATCAGTGTTGTCACGGGCATTGTGATTTGTTAATGAAGCTTTCATCCCTGGCTTTTCTGCAGGAGTCGGGAGGCCCTGCACCATCTTGGCCAACTTAATTAGTGCTAGCAGCGGTTGGCTCACTTAGAGCCCTTCAACGGCGCGAGGAGTGATCTGAGGCGAGCGCAAACGGGAGCAGACGGGAGGGCAAGTCCCGAAAGTCTTTGATAGATCCCTCGTCTCCTCCCAGAGCCCTTCCTTTCGTACTAATTCAAGACGACCTGATAGGCAAACGCTGACTGTTTAAACACACCCGAGTCACATTTCATGCTTTTTTGGACACGGCTAAGGGAGGAAAAAAAAGAGTGTGTATGCATTTCATGATTATTTAAAAGACCATACTGGCTTTACTACATACAGGGGTCTGTCCTGGAGGGAGTTCCAGGGTGTCCCCCCAGCTAAATGTGGTACTAATTACTATAGTGTCAAAATCAGTTAAACCACTTTAACCTTACAGTACATGGGCTACAGACAGTACATTACATCGCAAGCTTGTAGATCTGCTATTACAAAGCATCTTGAGAAAATGTAATATGTTGGAAACATTTTAACAACTACACACTAGACTAACCCTAACACTAACCATGCAAGATGGGAACGATGTAAGTCTGGAATTATGCAAGTGGGGAATGCAAATTCCTCACCTGGTTATTATGCAATACCCGTTGTTCCAGTACCAGTGTGGTACCCGTTACCACAGTTATCAACAGGCACCAGACAATATATCGCTATATACAGTCCACCATCTTTTACAGATGGTCCAAAATGTTGCTGCTTGAATTGTCAGTGTAACAAAGAAACAAGAACACATCACCCCGGTTTAGAATTGATTTGTAGCTGTTTGTTTTCAAAGCTCTTAAAGCAGCACTATGTAGTTTGGGGTATCAGTGGCCACTTTGGACACTAATAACACGGCAGCAAAAGTCTTTGACTGTCTCCCCTATAGTAGTCTTGAGTAGCCAAACAAGTATTCCACAATCTCTGGAACTACAATTCCCGAACGGCGAGTATCAGAAGTAGCCACTGCTGCACTGAACTGTAATCCCACTGGAAACATAACAGAAACACACTAGCACAGACAGAGTCAGTCGAGCGGCATATTCTTGTTATGCGTGTATAGTTTAAGAAAACATTTGAAAACATCATGAAAGTAACACCAAAAACACCAGAGAAAGACAATATAACGCCCCTCAAAATATTGAAAGGAGACATAATGCTTCCAGTAGGACTTGTTATCACTACTGCACCAAGGAGTGGATGCCTCACATCCGCTTTATCCCGCACTCATCGTTAGAACTTCCGTCTCCCAGACCGTATGCCGGGAGCATTTGCAAATCGTGTGAGGCAACAGTCTGGCCACACAAGACTACCCCTATTAGTAATCAGTTAAACCCCTAGCAGGGACCCCCCTGAGTCTATATATTTATGGAAGGATGATTGTTATTGCTTAAACATGTAACTTTACAATTTTGTGGGACATAAAATGCTATATAGTTTTTAAAAGGTTTAGTTAAGGCAAGCCCGAACATTGATCATTTTCAATCTAATCTACCAACCTTTTTTCTCTTGCCTTTATCACAGTTTGACGTCATTGTTTGTTGTTTTCTGTGTTCAAGTTATATGCTTTATTAATGCTTTTGTAATACGTGCCCTGTAATATGTGTTTCTTTTACTGTTTGAATATGTATTGTTTGATGTGCTGTAGAGCTTGATTGTGAATCATTATGGTGATGGCAGTGCCATATGTAAATTGTTTTGAGCAGTGTTTTGCTTTATGTAAGGAGAGCAAACACTATTCTTACATAAAGAAAGAGAAGGTTGTATGCTTTGATTTTTGACTTGTTATTTTGTGTTGATTTATTTGTTATATGGGTCAGTGACAAAATAGGGTTGGCAAGATCAAAAGAACAAAAGCCCAATGTAAACTTGAATACTCTCTATACAATTGGGGTGGTTGTATTTTGTCTCCCTGCCAGGGACGTGCTGGCCATTGGGAAAAGCGGGACAACTCCCAAACGGCCGCTCCATTCCTGGCCGGTTCAGGCCGACCATAAAAAAGATAACGGCCGCTAGGGCATTCACCAAATATTCGAATATTCGAACATTCGAATATCAAAGACACTATTCGACGTTGTTCACCGAAGTCGAATATTCGCTTATTTTATTTTATTGTTTTCTCTTTAAAAAATATATAGTTTATAAAGCTTGGCTAGATAGGAAGTCATAAGAATGAGTTGTCAAAGCCCCTGGTGGATGAATTTGTTAATGCTCTATAAGAGAGGTTCTCAAACCTTTTTACCACAAAATAAACATATTTGAACTGGGTCCTGATGGTCTACAATACAACATCATTAGACTCTCTTTATACCACAAAAACTATGAGACTTAAAATCACTCATCGGTTAGTATTTGGGGGCTATTTGGGGCGTCCGGAAGGCAAAAAAATCTGGTGTGTGGCCGATGGTCGCGCACAATGAGGCCCTTTTCCCGGGCTGAATCAGGGGCCCAGTACATCCCTGCTCCCTGCTCTTCGCTTACATTGAGATTGTGTCAAAGGTCATGTCTCACCTATAGACACAGGATCTGACACAAGATTCAATTTACCCCCCAAGCAAGCAGGTCGGCTCTATTAGCTCAGTGGTAAAAAAAAACAAAAAAGGAAATGTCAGCACTTGCGCAGGAAACTGGGTTCAAATCTAGGGTAGACGAAGAAAGTTACAAAGTGCTGCTTTAATTAAACAAAGTAATTTCCCCCTTTAAAGTAATTTTCCCCTTTAAATTTGTCGACACCATAATGGACACACCAAAATGAGCGGCACGTCATTGACCCATATATTGTTTCTTGTAGACCGCATAATCCCTGAATAGAAGGGCCCTTCTGTTCAGGGCTTCATGTGATTGTCTTATCGGTGTCATATCGTCAGCAGTGCACCCGCTCTACTCCAGTGCAATTGTAGAGGACCTAGACGTCTACTATAGATAGTAATCTATCTACTATAGAGTGTTTGTTCAGTGACAGGGCTCTCCCCGTCTCTCCAGCTCTTTAACATAAATATAAATAACAAAATAAATGTTCACGTGGGTTACAAGTTTAGTCTATTAGTCCTGTATCCTGTATGAGTTATCTCTACTTATTGGGTTAAATTGGTAGCCTGGCTCCAGCTCCTGAATCGCCAGCCACGGCATTTAAAAATAGAATATTCTGGCGATTCAGTGGTCTGGTGACGCTGTCAAAGACGGGGCTTTCTCGTTGAAAATATAACCGGCCCAATGGGGATGGGGACGATCCAGTGTAAACCATTCGCCAAAGAGTCCCACTTTGGCCACGCCCCCATCTCAGAAAACGGCTGCACTGAGAGGGCTTTCAGACTGGATAATGATGGAGTGAAACGAAATGATAATTCAGGCTATTACAGTGTCAGGCAATGTAATTGGTATCCGGACCTGAAAATGTATGTTCTGTTCTCTACAGGAGATTGAGAGACCCCTGCTATTGAACAAACACACCATAATGCTTGCATTATAGAATATAGAGCTATATAACACTATGTAACAAAAGATATCTTACACAACTTTTAAGTGGTTAACCTCATACATGTACTGTATACATGGGGTTGTTATGTTAGTCTAACAGTGCCTAAACTTAAAAAATAAATAAATACACAAACCACATCAAACTCAAGCCTCAACGACCCTAAAGTGCATAATGTGAACCAGTAGCAAGCTATAAACAGGCAATAGGCCTTGACCCGTCAAATGGTGTAGATTGTGGAGATTCATTCCGCTGAATATCCACTAGCTTTTCCTTTTCTTTCTTTTTTAAGATTGCTTGTACAGTATGTTTATATTTGTTCCTTACTAACCCATTCGTGTTGAAAAGGTGTGGGGAGAAAAAACCCTTTGTGAGACAGAAACTTGCTAAGCCAAGATAATTCAGCCTTGGGGCCATTTATTTTAACGACAATTGCTGTATTACATTACTGTAGTGTAAAATCTCTTTGATATCAATTCTATCGTTTTTTCATGCATACTGTAGGTCGACTTGACTAGCTTCCCAGCAAGCTAAGCTAACACTTGGCAGGATTTGCACAGTGTGGAGCAGTGAAATGTGCTGTCAAAGTACATCATTTTGAATGTCTCCGCCCGCTCTTTTTTTGCCACAGCAACACCCACCAAAGCTTGTTTGGTGGAAAAGCAGGTGCCGGGCAGTCGGATAGGATCCTTTTAACACCCTCCTCTGCTCAAGGATGGATCCTATCAACAAACATCTGAAGGACTGTCAGTGTGGCCTCCGTTCGACACAGAGAGAGAGAGAAAGCAAAGTGAGGATGAGACAATATGAGTCAGAATGTATCTAGGACGAGATAGAGAGGTAATGATTCCCAATCCTTCTGTTGAATAGTGCTGAGAGGCATTTCTGCTATTGGAGCGCTTACAGAACTCCTGCGCCGTCTGGCTCAGGCACAGACGTCTTGCTGCATTCCCAGGTCTGTGCAGAATAGCGTCGCTGCTGGGCAGAAACCTCCTATCTCCATATTCTACATTTTTGTGTTTTTTTTCCCCTCGGAAATCAGTGCCCTACTTGATCATACTACAGCGTCACACTAAAGCATTAAAAGTAGCAGATCCACAAGCTCTAATCGACGCGTTTTGAGCTTGTAGATCTGCTACTTTTGAATTTGAACCCGGGAAAGTAACAGTTTTGGACATATGAGGTTCCCACCCCGACAAGAGACGACATGGAATTTTTGAATTCATAAGATTGAATATGCTATAAATGTTCTCTGTGGTGCCTTGGTGGCTCAGCCAGTTGGTGCATAGACTTAATATGCTCCTTTGTGAGTGCGAGGACTGAAGTTCGAATCCTACTTCTGCGTTTCTTTCCTCTCTTCTATATCAGAAAAATCTACAATCCCTGAATGTAGATCAGTATAGTGGTTCTCAACCTTTTTACACCTTTTTACACCAAGTACCACCTCAGAAAATATCTCTCTCCAAGTACCACCATAATAAATGCCCTACCTACCGCATCCTATTCAGCTATGCACAGTTAACACAGGAGGCCAATTTATTCCTTGATTCGTGGAGATTTTTTAGTTTTTGTTGCATTCCTCAGCCAATAATTCGATGACCGGGTCATCAGCCAGATAGCTAAGCTTACAGTACTACGTCTGTGAACTTCCTGTGCAAACTGCGCTAGCATAGCTGCTTAGCCTACTGTAGTTGCAACAGCGCTGCTGCTGCTGCCGAGACTCCGTCAGTCCGTTTAATCAGCTGCACAACTGATGATATTTCTAATGTGATTAATCCGTTTTCAAATCTTCTAGGTGTGCTGTCATGTTCATTTCAGCACGACTGGAGAGGTCCAGGGGACCACCAAGGTTCCAACAGAGGTCCAAATGGACCTTTATAGGTCTGTAAATCTGAGAGTGTACAAATTGGAACCATATTTTCTGAGTTAAATTAACACTGAGGATTTTTCATTGTAGACTGGGGTCCCAGAGATAAAACAATGGTATCAAATGCGGTGGTCCGTGGTCTAATTCATATCAAACTGGGGGTCCTTGAAATTAAAAAGGTCGAGAATCATTGAGCTAAGATCAGTACCGTCTGCCGCCAGCCCCGTACAATGGAGATCAATGGTATTTGGTTTGTGTCACTTGAATGGAAGCACAGAAAAATCCCATTTGAGAATTCAACATCGACATCTTTTTTTCCAGAAGTCGTGACACTGTTAAATATGATAATCCGCAGACCTCATTCATAGAGAACCATTGAGTAGGCCCGCCAACTGCCTATCGTGTGTCTCATCCGTGAGCGCTGGCAGGGGCGTCACACCAAATTCTGGGCCCTGGGTACAAGGATTCACTGCGGGCCCCCCATGAATGTTAACTATTGAAAAATAGCAGATATACAAGCTCACAGCGCGGCACCGAGTGCCGCGCTGCGAGCTTGTAGATCTGCTATTTTTGAAAAATCGTGAAAATGTGTGCCAAAAAAACCTATGTTTTCATGTCAGTGATGCTCAAACTTTTTCATGTGAAGGACCCCCCATCTCAAAATATTTAGTTCCAGGGAGCAAAATTTGAGTTACAAATGTTCACTTGAAAAATACATATATTCAAAGATTTGCGCACATTTTCACGACTTTTTCAAAAATAGCAGATCTACAAGCTCGCAGCGCGGCACTCGGTGCCGCGCTGTGAGCTTGTATATCTGCTATTTTTCAATAGCTAAAGTTACTAGGGCCCCTCCACCTTGGGCCCTGGTAACTCAGTCCCACTTTCCTACCCCTTGTGACGCCCCTGAGTGTTGGCACCCTTCCTTCTATGCGGAGAGAGATATACAGTTGGTGGGCGCTTTGAGTGCCACAAATCAGATGCCATTAAGCTCTGTTGTATTGAAGCAGACATCTCTACCCGCAAAAATGTCCAAAGCTTGCCAAATCGCACTCAAACTCCCTGGATGGATAGATAGCGTTATCGTTTTAGTATTTTAGGTGAACTGCCCATTTAACCACTTTTGACCTGGCGGCTCTATTTATTTGCACATATCATTGTAGTCGAAAAATGTCTAACAATTTTAAAAGAATTTAGACCTTGTTGATGCTTCATGCTTTGTTTGCCTTGTTTTTTGCTGTACTTTGTAACTTTGTAACCTTAACTGCAATGCTGCATCTTGGCAACTGATTTTCCCTTGTGGGATAATAAAGGTATATCTATACCGTATCTAACTAGATCTGCTATTTTTGCTATTATTGAAATACAGTGGAAGGGGTTAAACATGTCAAATTACGTTGGTCTCTGTATTATCTGTAGTATACTTTAACAGTTGAGCTGCAATGATTTTTGTGTTCTTGCCTAATTCCTAGCATCTTTAAAATAAAATAAAAGCTAGTTATAATGTACACCTTTTCACAATTCTATTAGTATCACGTTTTAAGGTGACAAGACCGGCGCCCTGCCTACTCGTTCCCACGCAAGTCTGGAATTACATGCCCGCCTGAGCCGTTGTACATGACGTGTTGGAGTCTCCGGCTTATCTCACATTTTCTCACACGCTGCCACTTACGTATATTGGCGAAGCAGTACAAACATGATAGCCCAGTCAATCAGCAAAGATGACGGTTAGTGTTGGCCAACCAGGGAAGCTGCTGCACACACCACTCCCAAACACACTCCATGCGTCCTCCACAGAGCTTTGGATAAAAAAAACACATAGATACATACAGTATTAGTATTGTTTTTTGTTTTTTTTTGTTCTCTGAAACCTTTGGTCTGATCGAACACACAAGGTTTGAGGCCATTGGGTTGGTCTGCACCCAAGTTATAGGACAGTAGGGCTGTCACGATTCCGATTCGAATCGCGAATCGAACTGAAATTGACGTTCGATTCGGTGAATCGAAATCACAACCCGAATCACGATTCACTTCCGTGCATGAAAATGTCAGTTGTTAGGGCATAAAACCCAAAGTTTATATTGTATATGTTAAACCTTTTGTTATTCTCATTCTCATTTGTGTGTGACTTATTGAGAAACAAGTGTTTTATTTAAAAATCGAGACAATAGCCTAAATTAATAGTCCTATACTGTAGCTCTCAGTGCTGAAAAAATCCTATATTGTATCGAAAGTTGAATCGAGGCATATCGTGACAGCCCTATAGGACAGTCAGATAAAACAGACAAAAAGGTTTTGTGAATTAATAGACAATTATGTTCAAAATGAAATTGCCAATAAGACAATGAAAAAAGGGACTGCTCACCTCCCATCATCTCCCTGCCAGCAGCAAAGCTTTCATATTACTGTAATCATTTAGTGAGGAGGAATTTCCTCCACCTCCTTCATGAGCATAAGCTGTCTCATGAGTGTTTTCTGGAAGACTTGTGTTTTCCATCTGTATGCACAGTACATTATATCGTCGTTGTCAGGAGGAACCCTTGTATGTCCAAAACCGTTTGTTTTGTATTTATCCTTTTTAAAATGATTTAAACTAGTGAAAACAGACGATCTACAAGCACACAACGCCTCGCGGTGCGAGGCGTTGTGTGCTTGTAGATCAGCTGTTTTCACTACTTTTGTGCGACGGCCTTGTACGATGAAGCAGTACTTTACTTTGCGAAAAAATGTACACATTTGAAACTTGGAGATACGAGGTTTCTGCCCGACAGTGACGATATATTGTTCCTGATACTGTTGATGACATACAGTACTTGTCTGCTCTCACCTCATCTTAATCACTTTCAACAATGGCCTCCCTATTTTGGGCTTGTCTCATCATACAAATGTGCCATTTCAAATCTTCACACGTCCTGCCAGTGGCTAGACAGTAGATTTTCAGAGAATTCGCAGAAAATTGAGCTTGTAGATCAGCTATTTTTGCTATTTATATGACCTTAAATTTACGTATGAAGATGGATTCTGATTTTCAATGGGAATGGAGTGGTTTCTTCACATTTGCGAGTTTCTGCAAAAATACGCTCCATTCTCCTAAAAAATTGGAAAGGAAAAAAAAACAGGGAAAGACCTGTGGAAAAAAAGCATTTGAAGGGCATGAGCATGTAAATACTGAAGAGTTGAAACGGCAGTAGGTGAAAATGTTCCAAAATATTCAAGCTCTTATACAGTATATATTTTTTCAATCGGAATTTCACACTTACAAAAAAATTGCATTTAAGTTCCCGACGAGTAGTAGTTGCGAGCTTATATGCTATTTTGAATAGCCAAAGTATAAAATATGGCTTAAATGGCTACTCAATCCTCTTCAGAAAAAGATGAACTAATGAGATGGATATGGTGGAATATGAATTAAATAATTTAATTTAAATAAATAAATAAATACAGGTAGGGCTTAATCCCGATCAGATTTTGATTGCCGATAATTGAAGTTGACTCCTGCAGCCAACTTTACTTTATGTTGTGATCATGAGCGTCGCGCTTGGTACAGATAATGCGCAGAGCAAGTTCTGTCGTTCTCTGCTCCATGCTTCTATTCGCAAACCAGTCATGCACTCTCTTCATAGTAGAGAACCCTATTTAAATGGGGAAGTTATTGCATTGCTCATTCCTTGCTTGCCATTTGCTACTGCCTACTTGTGGTCTCTGCTGAGCTGCTTACCCTCCACCGCCCTGCTAAAGTCCCTATTGGTTGAGAGATGTAATGGTGCTTTCTCAAGAGTACCTAAACGTGGATCCAATTAATTGCCGACCCAATGTATTGCTCATTTTCTATTCGATATAGAAATATTTTATCCATTCATGAGTTTTGTCCTGACTGAATTGCAATACTGACGCAACTCTATAAGGAGGTTCCATAATGCATCAGTGAAAAAAACATTTGTATTATTTATTTAGCATTAGAAGATGTATTTTGGGGGAGATACACTTTAATGAGATTCACAGGACACAGGCCTATACAGTAAACAAAGTGTATGCATACATCACCTATAAACTAGGACTCCTCAGGTGCCTGTATTTAGTTGCTGTCGGGAAGAAACCTTGTATCTTCATATTACTTTTGTATTGTGAATTAATGCCCTACTTCATCATACTACACTATCACACAAAAGTAGCAAAAATAGCCGACCTGCAGTACCATCTCAAAATGCGCGGCAATGCAATGCATTGTGAGCTTTGCACTGGGCTATCATCTGTCCACAGACATTCCATAGAAAGCAAAATACCGGTAGTTAATGGCATTAAAATCAGTTTAGCCTCTTTAACCATATATTGGCTATTTTCAAAAGATCTTGAAAAAATATTAAAAGTTTTGGGATACTTTTGAAACATTCTAAGAACACAAATCATGCATGGTGGTCCCTGGCACATAGTGTTTTCAAATGGGGCTCAGGGTACGAACACATATTAATTTGGGGGTCCTTGACTTGAAATAGTTTGAGACCCATTGTCTTAACACCAGTAAGACTCCCTAATCGGGAGATAAGCGATCATCAGGTCGCATACACAAACTTTAGAAGGCAATCGTAGCCAATCAGGAGGGAATATGGGAAATTTGCATGATTTTAGGCCAAAATCGGTAGGAACAGTGTTAAAAAATCGGCCTCATGGTGGCGCTAGAAGTGGGCCATGTGAGAAATCACGGCTAGAGGTTGTGGTTTGCCAGCCAAGGAATGTGTGTGCAAAGTTTGGCATGGATAGGGGCAACGGCGCCGGAGATAAGAGTAGGGGCAAAAGTGTGACGTGACGTGAAGGACATACTGACTGACGGACAGACATAGGGTTGCCAACTCCCAGAGTTTCAAATACGGGACACCTCATTATATTTCTGAGGAAAATCGGATATTTTCGGTTATAAAGTTGGCTAAAACGGGTATTTTCCTATATTAAATCATATTTTTCCGTTCACAATATCATTTCGGGTGTCTTTGGGCCATGTCCTATTACCTTAACTCACCCACTGCATATGTCGAGTTTGACGAGCTATAGTTATGGGTCCACTCTGCTTATGACGAATATGACGAGTTATCAATTAGCTTTAATAACTATAAAACAAAAAAGTATGATCGCCGATTCGCCGTCCATAGCGCTCTATGGAAGCGCCCTATTCACAAAAAACGGATCTGGATGTTCCAGAACGGAAATGGGGGGGCGGGACAACGACGCCTGTATCCTGTCTGCCGAAATGTCATCCGGTTCAATGTTGTGCAACACCAGCGTGGCGCTCAGTCGGTTTCGCTTTGAGCGATGGAAGGCTGTAGTGCTTTGTTGCTTGTGAATGCAATCGGTGAACCATCGCGCAATGGATTCGCGCGCGCGCCCACGTTAAAGGTAGGCAAAATCCTGGCGGTGTGGACCATTAGAAGGGTCTTAAAAATAGCGGTGGGTGAGTTAAAATCATGTAGTGTATTTTATTTCTTTTTTTTCTCCAAAACAGGTCTACCTGGTTCTTATGTGTCCACTCTCTGGTTACCCAACACTAGTTTAATCATATTGGCATACAGTAATAACCATTAGGTTTTAAAAACAAAATCAACGCATGCTTATGTTATTTCACATACCAGCCAGTCTGGGGTCGCTTTAGTTGGCAGACAAGAAATACTGTAGTGCTCCCAGGAATACCAATATATCCATGGCTTATTTTCTGCTTGCTTTTTCACTTTGTTGTTTAGGCTATCACCTATCATGGATTCATGTCTAATCTGTTGGTACACAATCTTCTGTCACGCGTTTTCTTTTTTAAAGACATTAAACAATGTTCTGAGCCGAGTACTGTCGTATGCTCGCTCGCTCGCACGCACTCTCGCGCAGGTAACTTGTGTTATGGACTGAACCATAGCCTACAGCCGATGGGAAGGGATTGGTGTAGGGGGCGGAGACTGTGTCTTAGCAACACTGTGTTAATAAGCCAATGGGCTGCTTACAAACAGCGCAGCGCCTCTCACAGCAATGGGATGCAGCACTTAACTCAGAGGAGAGCAGAGCGGAGCTCATTGACAGGCAGAATCGCTGTCATTTCTCAATTAAATCATCCCGTCATTCATATTTATCCCCCAACCTTCAAATACGGGACAAAGAGCATCCCGTTTCAGTTCAATACGGGACACGTCTTTTAGTTTCCAAAAGCGGGACGATCCCGTATTTTACGGGACGGTTGGTAACCCTAGACAGACAGCCGGTCGAGGTTTAGATAGTAACTGCAACCTGACGGTCGCAATGATTGAGTGTCATTCAGAGGCTCTGTCATCCATCTGGGGTCTCTGAACAGACACAGATGATGATGATGGAGAGGAGATGGAAACGGCAGGGGCCTGGATTTGTTATTGAGACTGCATGCAGAGTACATGATGAAGTCATGTACTCTGCACACGTCTCCGGATCTCAATAACAAATCCAGGCCTTGGGTCTCATTTCAACGTTGGCAGGGGCGTCACAAGGGGTAGGAAAGTGGGACTGAGTTACCAGGGCCCAAGGTGGAGGGGCCCTATAGTAACTTTAGCTATTGAAAAATAGCAGATATACAAGCTCACAGCGCGGCACTCTGTGCCGCGCTGTGAGCTTGTATATCTGCTATTTTTGAAAAACTCGCTTGTAGCTCAAATTTTGCTTCCGGGGAGGGGTCCCTGGAACGAAATATTTTGAGATGCAGGGGTCTAGCTGTGGCCAAATACATATCATCTTGGGGGTCCTTCACATGAAAACGTTTGAGCACCACTGACATAGAAACATAAGTTTCTTGCACACATTTTCACGATTTTTCAAAAATAGCAGATCTACAAGCTCGCAGCGCGGCACTCGGTGCCGCGCTGTGAGCTTGTATATCTGCTATTTTTCAATAGTTAACATTCATGGGTGATTCCTTGTACCAAGGGCCCAGAATTTGGTGTGACGCCCCTGAACGTTGGTCTCAGGGAGAGCTGTGAGGGGACATTTCCGAGTTAGGCTATTTGAGAATACTGCCAGAGTTACGGTAGTGATTCATTAAGCAGGGTTCCAACGATACATAATTCATGTATACCGGTAAGTTTGAGTTACCCACACAACTTTCTTTGGGCTCCGGTAGTTACCGGTATGATCCTGTATCAACTTTATCCCACTAAATCATCATTGTACGTCGACATTTGATGCTCTGTAGAGAATTATTACAGTCGGATATTCCCGAAAATAGTCGAGCTCAATTTCAAGTTTCTTCTCTCTGTGATCTTAAACATCGATATTTGTCACTCGCAACATCACTTGAGTGAATGATTATCACAAAAAAATCTAAATATCACTGTCACTGCTGTCAAACTGTGGAATAGAAAAGTATCCCACGTATCAACTGGATAAATTGACAGGTCCCCACAGCAGGGACTTGAAGAGAATGTTAGAGAGGCAGGGTCTTAAATGTCTAAAAGGGCCTTTTGGTGAAAATATTGAAAATAGCGGTTATCATGTTGTTAAATTACAGTAAAATAACTACAAATGCAAAATGTTACAAAATGGTCACTTTAACAAGGTATTATAATTATATTCTCCACACTTGTATTCTCCCCATCTTGACAAAATGGTATATTCCCATGTTCCGCAGGTCAGCTGCACAGGTGCAATGCATTATTGTTAATTGTGGCACGTTTACTAACATGAAAAGTTTAGCTGCACTTGAACAACCGTTCCAGGCTGCCATATCCAGCCCAAGAAACTGTAGAAACGAGGGGAAAAAATAGAATGTACTTCTTAAAATTAAAGTATCATCATCAGTCTTGCACGCGCGCCTTTGCGTGCGTGCAAGACACCTGTCATGTTGCCATACCTTAGCTTTTTCTGAACTGACTCCACTGTGCTTGTTTCTGATGATGTGAGAGTCGCGTGACTTGCAGCAGCACAAAACAAATGCACGCGTGACGCCACAGACTGCACTGAAGCTTTACGATTTGTTTGCTAAAGATGATTGAGTGCCTCACCTTCTGTCAGCCAGATTTGTGAGGCTTTCACACCGCGTGGGGCTACTGTGTCTCCACTCCTGTTTGGGTAAATCAGAGCTAAGCCACAGTAAATCACTTTACATGTGGCATATTGCTATAGATGGAATTAATTAATTAACAGGAGTTTCGGGGGAGGGTTAGCATACAGGGGAACATAATGCCCCACTGCTACTGCCTGTGTACTCAGCTGTCGCTCATTACAACCACTCTAACACACCTGTACCGCCAGCAGGCTCATAATAACATTAACTCCACTAACTGGCACATTTCTACTTCATTTAGAGTCAACATCATCTACCTTCTTCCTGACTTCCCGCAGATTTTCTCATGCTCTCGTCTTCACTCAAAGGCTCATCAAAGATTTACAGGCTGGACGGTCAGTGACCACATGAACTTCACTTCCAGTGGCTGAACATTGGGCCGACAGTGTCGCACTCAGTTGATGCTGATTCTATGGGGAAATCTCACTTTTTTTCTATTCACTCAGTGAGCCTAATTTGTTCATTTTCAAAATGTATGTTGCCCTGCTTGGTGAAACAATGTTCACATGACGGCACAATGCTGGTTCACATTCAAACAGTACACTTCACTGCAACAGTAATGCTTAATTTACTACTACTACAGTATACATGCTTTGCTTGCGAATAGATCGACAATTTTTGGCACGGGACGCGAATGGGATACGACGAAGTACAGAACATATAATATGCCATACTGCTGTGGAATGCAACTGCAGCACAAGCTCAAACTAAACTATACTAACTAGCTACACAACACACTCACTTACTGAACTAAAAACACGTTTTTGTGGTGTAGTTGATACATTCCAAAACTCTGTTATCTTTACACTTCCCTACACATTTTAGATTCATCCTTTTATGTCACCTTTCATGTTTGTCATGAGATCAGACTACTTTATTTCAACCTAGTAAAGCACACATCACTGTGCGGTTGCTTTGTGATATAAACATATTTTTATCCTGAGAACTTTAGCCAAAAATAGCAGATCTACAAGCTCTGCGAGGGGTTGTGAGCTTGTAGATCGGCTATTTTAGGCAAAGGGGTTTAGTGTAGAGGGGAAAAAGAGCAGACTACGTACAGAGTGAAAGGTCAAGTTTATAGACGGTTCAAGTGGTTAAATATCTGAAAACACAAATTGACATGAATCCAAAATACACTGATTGTGCTGTCAAACGATTAAACTATATGGAATCTCTGAACAGGTTGTGGGGGTCCCTGCTTCATCTCTCTCTCGTCTAAGGGGTCCTTTGCCGGAAAACGTGGAAGACCTCGGGTATAAGAACAAACTCACGTATGCATCCTATGGACAGCAAACTGTACTGCCATCCCATAGTACAGTATCTACACTGAGCATGTTGTGCAAATGAGAGAGCACCTCCACCACCTAGCTGGCCTCTCGTCTTCATGAATCATCCATTATCTCCATAATGTATATGAGGCCTTGTAGATGGTTATGGGTTGTTTTGCTTGCCTATGGCCTCGCCATTCAGTCAATGATTTATGACAGTGTTAAACATGAAACACTACTAACCCTTCCCAACGGTGTCAGAACTTATCAATGTTAAGAAGAGTTATGATGATGATTAACCACTGCCAAGCCCATGTCCCTGTTTTGGGCAAGTCATTACAGGCTAAATGTTTCCAAAATGTTCAAACTTTTGTATCCGTTTTTCCCCCCTCTCCAAATTCCCCCCAAAAGTCTAAACGTTCAAAGATAGTGAAAATAGCAGATCTAGAAGCTCACAAAGTGTTGTGGTGCGATATATTGTGAACTATTTTAGCAATTCATCGTACAACAAAGTAGGCCTATACTGTAAGACAAAATCTAATCCTGTGGAAATCAGGATCCACATGGGAACGATTTTAGATCTGGGTCTTCTTGTGGCCAACCTGTCATATCAGTCGTCTCTCGTCTGTGATATATCTATGACGTATGACGCAAAATTTGGGCAAGAGTTGCCCCATTGACTTCCATCATGGGATTAAAAACAAAGGTGTAGTAGATCATAAGTTCTTTGGCCTACTGCTAGCGTACTAAATTTGCACATGCACATTTGATGCTGGTTGGTCCATTGGTTTGCGAGGTTTGCGAGATTAGCTCCAGACACACAGACCTTCATCTAGACAGCTTGCATTCTGAAGAGCCAAGCTGTAAATAGGTGTGGGTGGGCAATATAATCGATATGGCAATACATTGCGATTGTTTATTTGCCAATAATGTATCGATACTCAGGCCGTTGTATCGCAATACTTTGAGGAAAATAAAATATGTTTCCATGCATAGGAACCAATGGTAGAAGTCCGTTCCTGACACTCCGCTGCCTCTAGATGTCGCTTTACTATAGTAGCTACTTCCCCTTCACACGATTCAGTGAGTGAGGTCTCTCGATAAAACGGCTGCGAACGGCGAAAACAACAACATTAGAGCAGCGTCTTCAGCTTTTAAAGCTGAATATGATAGTATCGCAATAGTATTGTATCGCAAAGATTCGCAATATATCGTGATACTATTGCATCGTGACCCAAGTATCGTGATACGTATTGCATCATGAGATTCTTGCCAATATCCACCCCTAGCTGTAAATACAGGTCTTTCTCAGACCTTGGACCAGGAGCGCCTACTGTAACATTTTCCTTGAAGAACATTCCTCTTCCGAGTCTGTGGCCCACTTCTGAGGGGTCGGACACGGCAGCTGATAAACCATAGTGTACCGTATGTACAGTACTGTACTGTACACACCTAAGTACAGCAACTCCCAGAACCCCGGGCTGATAAACAACAAAGTGCACAGGAATAATTAGGGCACAGGACCGCGAGCGTAATGGACGGTGCGTCACCGGCGCTGCAGTGTGTGAAAAGTGGTTGGTGGGAGATAGGGAGTGGGAGTGGGAGTGGGAGGGAGTGGGGGGGGGGGGATATCTGGTTTGTGCTGTGCTCAAACAAGCCTGGTCTTCTCCTCCTAACCACCGTGGCCTCCATCTTCTTGTTGTGAGTCACTCACAGTTCAATGGCGCTGGTTTACAACACACCGGGTTTCTGGTTTCCATTGTGTAATCCGCTGTGGCCGTTTCCTCAAAACCACAGTCTCAGACGGTGATTCACCGTATAGGCTTTAAGGAACAGTAAACCTTCACCTGCTGCTGCTGGCTCAGCTCCAGCCGTGTGTTGGTGGTATACTGTATATCGGCATTGTCGGGTGAACACCTTGTATGTCCAAAACCGTTGGTTTTGCGTTTATCATTTTCAAAATGATTTAAACTAGTGAAAACAGCCGATCTACAAGCACACAACGCCTCGCGGTGCGAGGCGTTGTGTGCTTGTAGATCTGCTGTTTTCACTACTTTTGTGCGACGGCCTTGTTTGATGAAGCAGGGCTTTACTTGGCGAAAGAAGGTACAAATTTGAAACTTGGAGATACGAGGTTTCCACCCGACAACGACGATATGTTGGAGTGTGTACTGTATGTGTATGTGCATCATGATGTGAGTGTCTATGTAGTAGCAGTAGGGTTGATAGTTCTGGTATAGGACTACCTGTAGTAATGTTATAATAGGAACAATATGACGCAGATTTTTGCACAAAATGCTAAACAACTGACTCAGTGTAAACAGTTCTAAATCTTGCAGTGGTCAGAATAGATACATTGGAGATGTACAGCACAGTGTATTGGCGTGTGTCTGTGTGTGTGTGTTGGTCTGCACCCTTAAATATACACACGTTTACACTGTATGTGTGTGTGCGTGCGTGCATGCGCTTGCGTGCGTAGGAACCAGAGCGTCTGCATACATACATACAAGGGTGTCACAATGGGGGGGAAAGTGGGACTGAGTTACTGGGGCCTAAGGTGGAGGGGCCCTAGTAACTTTATCTATTGAGAATTAGCAGATATACAAACTCAAAGCGTCGTGAAAATTTGTGCAAATCTTTAAATATATATGTATTTTTAAGCAAACATTTGTAACTCAAATTTTGCTTCTGGGGGGTCCCTGGAACTAAATATTTTGAGATGGGGGTCCGTGGCCAAATACATATCCTTGACATGAAAAAGTTTGAGCACCACTGACATGGAAACGTAGGTTTCTTGCACACATTTTCACAATTTTTCCAGAAATAGCAGATCTACAAGCTCGCAGCGCAGCACTCGGTGCCGCGCTGTGAGCTTGTATATCTGCTATTTTTCAATAGTTAACATTGCAGTGAATCCTTGTACCCAGGGCCCAGAATTTGGTGTGACACCCATGCATACATACGTGGTTGCGTGCGTGCGTGCGTGCGCACACATTTCAGTCGGCGTGCGTTTCTTCACTCTGCACCGGCCAATGACCTCACCTTAGCAATGTGTGCTGCCAGCAGCTGTAACACAACCCAGGGAATACAGAGGGAGAAATGAATCCCATATTTTCCATCCTATCTGCACGCTGTGATCCACCTCTCTCTCTCTCTCCTGGCCGGACACTTCTAGATGGATCTGATGCCAACCTGCCAGAAATGTGTTGCCACTGAGAAACCGAGGCCCTGGGTAATTTAACCCATTTAGAACGGGTACACATTTTGTGTTTCATTATTTTATGCTTTAACTGTTGAAAAACAGCAGATATACAAGCTCACAGCGCGTCCCCAGTTAAAATATGATTATTTGGGGAGTCGCGGCCTGGAAAGGTGGAGAACCACTGTCCTAGACCACCAATATTAATGTTTTTTTCTTTCTTAATTGAAACATATATATTTAATTAAAGTTTCTATTAAGAACATTTAACTAGAAAATATTTTTTTTATTATTATTATTTTTTTTTCCTTATAATTTTTATCCCTTTTGTAACCCATTTTTTCACCCAGTGCTAATTGCCTATGTAATCCTGGGCTCTGCTCTCCCTCTGCCGCGCCTGGGGAGACAACGGACTGACCTCATGCTTCCTTCTATGCATGAGGAGTCCAAGTTGCTTCTTTTCACCTGACAGTGGAGATTTTCCCTGGTTTGGACGTAGCGCGTGGAAGGAACACGTTATTCCAACCAGTTCCTTTCCCCTCCATCAGGCGCCCCGGCTGGCCAGGGGGAGGCATTATTGAGACCAGGATTACGTGCATGTTTTTGTGAGGGTATCAACCCCAGGAGACACAGGGAGAACATGCAAACTCCACACAGAAAGGCCCTATCGCCAACCCCACCTAGGGTGTGGGCGCTGATGACGCGGAGGAGGAACACGCCGCCAGCGCCCACAGCGTCCCCCGGCGGGAATCGAACCCAGGACCTTCTAGCTGTGAGGCGAAGCGCTAACCACTGCGCCACCGTGCCCCCATATATTTTTTTTATTTAACCACTTCAATATAACCCCAATTCCAGGAAAAGCCGGACGCTATTTGGCACTCGCCCCCATCTAACCAATTTGGGGGTGGGTTTCCATTCCGAAACACCCCCACGTCGGCAGGTTAGCATTTTACCAGGTTAGCATTCACCAGCGTCGGCAGGTTAGCATTTTACCAGGTTAGCATTCACCAGCGTCGGCAGGTTAGCATTTTACCAGGTTAGCATTCACCAGTGTCGGCAGGTTAGCATTTCACCAGGTTATTTTCACTAAAACGCATTGTGGAGCTGCTAGTTTTGAACATTTCTGAAAGCCTTTGAAAATGTTTGCCTAACATGCCCACATTAGGGATGCCTGGGTGAAAGACAAGACAGGTGGGAATAATGTGTTCCTTCCGCGTGCCACATCGCACAGGGGAAACTCCCCCGTCAGGTGATAAGAAGCGGCTTGGACTCCTCGTGCATTGAAGGAAGCATGAGCGCAGTTCATTGCTCTCCCCAGGTTGGCAGAGGGAGAGTGGCGCCCAGGATTACACTTAACAGTTGGCACTGGGCAAAAAATGAATCGTGGGATACAAATGTTAAAAAAAAAGAATAATAATAATAACGGACGATATACTGGCCAGACAGCCAGACTGATCTATCGGTCGGCCTCTAGTCTTAAAGATTGATTTATACTTTGTCGAATGGTTGTACTGTATGTACGCCGGTGTTGCATAGCACCATAAATACCAATACAAGCTCACAAGCTTGTAGATCTGCTATTTTCGTAAAAAAGAAGAAAAAAAAACTATTACTGTGTGTGCGCAGTGTGTGCAGGGCAGCTGTAAATTCTTCCTAGATGAATCAAAGCTGGAAACCGTGTATCACTGGTTGTTATGTGAGAATGAGAGGAAGAGGATGTGGGGAGGACAATATGTGCACACACACACACACACACACACACACACACACACACACACACACACACACACACACACACACACACACACACACACACACACACACACACACACACACACACACACACACACACACACACACACACACACACACACACACACACACACACACACACACACACCCTTCCCTAAATGATGATGGCAGTGTGAGTGAGCTGGCTGCTTTGTTATTATTTGAGTGTGAGTTGGGTACAGTAATGTAGGTGGATGAACCACGGGTGTGTCTCATCCTTATGCACACTTGCTTACGCACGCACGCACGCACGCACGCACGCACGCACGCACGCACGTGTTTGCACGAGCACACACATGCACCCAAACCTGCAGACAAAGAGGAAAAGAACAGGACTGAAATAAGTTACCTCAGGTTGAGTCTGGCCCAAGTGTGTGTGTGTGTGTGTGTGTGTGTGTGTGTGTGTGTGTGTGTGTGTGTGTGTGTGTGTGTGTGTGTGTGTGTGTGTGTGTGTGTGTGTGTGTGTGTGTGGGGGTGTGTGTGTGTGTGTGTGTGTGTGTGTGTGTGCACACGCGAGAGTTTGTTTCTGTGTTATGTGTGTGTGCACGTTTCTCATTATCTCCGTTCCAAGTATTGTTTCGACAGCCTCTCTCTCTCTCTCTCTCTCTCTCTCTCTCTCTCTCTCTCTCTCTCTCTCTCTCTCTGCTGTTGCGAAACAAGGCGCGGCATGTAACAAAGACCAGCTGAAACATAAACAAGCCGCCAGGCAGGCAGCGTTCCCTTTCAACTGTCCCGACCTGGGCTAGGAGGCCGTCCACCCCGGCCCAGAACTCGCTCTCCTTAGAGAACACAATACAGCCATTTTCTCTTCACTGGGCAATACTTGATTGGTGCCCTCTTGTCCACTGCACCGACAAAGATCATAACATTGCAGAATATTGTACATCATATTGTACATCTGTAGCAACAAGCTGTTGTCAAATACAGTAACACTTTGTAAAAGAAATATAGAAAACAGAAATCCTTTGTTCAACTTTGCTTAAGGCACTTTACTGTAGTTTGGGGTCACCAGAATAAACTCTACATGTACACTTACACGTATTGTAAATAAAACGTTACTCTAAATCATCCCTGTCTTTATTAGTTAGGTCAATTTAGGCTGCAAACCATCGTTAAACTCCCTTCACACCTACAGTTACTGCTGTGTAACATGTTAAAGCGTTAACATTAACAAGCAAACGTTAGGCAGACATTGTGGAAAATATAAATGTTGTATATGTGAATACACACAATAAATTGAGAATACTTTTCTCTCTCTACAAGTATGCTCTGCAGTTTACCTCTTACCTACTTCAAAACCTGTTGGAGGAAATGAGTAAAACCTCACAGAGGTGATGGTTGCTATCAATCTCTTCCTGTGACAAACAGCACAGGCCTATCAGCATATATGTCTGTCGATTTTCTGTCTTTTCTTTTCTTTTTTCAACAATCTGTTTATTGAATATTTAAAGTTTACAAGAAAGTGAAAGTGATCAAAAACGTAATGGAACAGAACAACACACAGCAGAGCTGGGAAGTGTTGAACCAGACGTTCACCAAGACAAAACAATAAGACACTGTGAACACCACAATGAAATAAAATCGCAAAGAAGACAAAAAATAAAGGAAATAGCCTATTGTGAAAAAGAAGTACCTGTACAGACAAAAACTAAAATTAAAACATATAAAAAATATGTCCGTCGATTTTCTAGATTGACAGTAATAACAGACCTGGGTGTTAATCATTTTGAAAGGTTTTGTTTGTTTTCACTTAATATCTAGTAAATAGTGTTACTTTGCCATAAAGGACAATCCCATGAGATGACGTGGTTAATGACGGTATTTGGGGCAAATTGTAAAAGACTTTAAAAAAACGTTTTAAATTTCTTCTCTGAATTGCAAAACAAAATAGCCGATCTACAAACTCACAATCCATCACATCACGACGAGCTTATAGATCACCTTTTGTCATACGTACGACACAGTTTAACGGGCACGACAGCTCACAGAGAGAGAGATTCTTTGTACTAAAACCGCACCTGCATTGCACTCATTATTACACATTAAAACAAATAACCCAGACTGATTTACAACTATACTATGTCACCCGGGCCCTTCTAGGTGGTATATTCACACTCATTTCACAACCCGATGAGGGCACGGTTGGCTGTCAAACACCATTGTTTCACCGCCCTGAGTCAACGTCTGGTCTGCTGCGGTGGTACATATATATGACTGCTATGTCCTCCGGCTCCGTTTCATAGCGACCACATCCGTACGAAACAAGAACAGGTGTCGGAGGAGGGGGGGGAAGAAAAAGAGCACGTCGTGTTCAGGGGCGTCACACCAAATTCTGGGCCCCGGGTACAAGGATTCACTGCGGGCCCCTTCATGAATGTTAACTATTGAAAAATAGCAGATATACAAGCTCACAGCGCGGCACCGAGTGCCGCGCTGCGAGCTTGTAGATCTGCTATTGAAAAATTGTGAAAAATTGTGAAAATGTTGTGCAAGAAACCTATGTTTCCGTGTCAGTGGTGCTCAAACCTTTTCATGTCAAGGACCCCCAAGATGATATGTATTTGGCCACGGACCCCCATCTCAAAATATTTCGTTCCAGGGACCCCCCAGAAGCAAAATTTGAATTACAGACGTTCGCTTAAAAAATACATATATTCAAAGATTTTTGCACACATTTTCACGACTTTTAAAAAAATAGCAGATTTACAAGCTCGCAGCGCGGCACTCGGTGCCACGCTGTGAGCTTGTATATCTGCTATTTTTCAATAGCTAAAGTTACTAGGGCCCCCTCTACCTTGGGCCCCCGCCCTAGTAACTCAGTCCCACTTTCCTCTCCCCCCTTGTGACGCCCTTGGTCGTGTTCCCAGCCATTTTGATTTCCTGGTTCCGCGGCGGGGAGCTCGGCGGCGCGTCTGGATTGCATCCAGCTTTGTTTTGGGGGAGTGCTGCACTAGCAAGCTGGCAGACGTGCGCTTGGCGTCCAACAATGTGAGCAATGCGTGCTGGAATGCAGACAGCCAGTATATGACCCAACACTCCGTGTCCTGCCAACATAAAGGTGATACTCCCTTTGATTTCCTCTGCGAGCCCCATATGCTTCCCATCAAACCAGAATGTCTGTCTGGGTGGGTGGATTCGTACTCGCTCATGAACAGCAGTGTTCCCAGTGACTCGTAACACACATATCGTCGTTGTCGGGCGGAAACCTCGTATCTCCGAGTTTCGAATGTGTACGTTTTTTCCGCGAAGTAAAGCCCTGCTTCATCGCACAAGGCCGTCGCAACAAAAGTAGTGAAAACAGCAGATCTACAAGCACACAACGCCTCGCGCCGCGAGGCGTTGTGTGCTTGTAGATCGGCTGTTTTCACTCGTTTGAATCATTTTGAAATGATAAACGGTTTTGGACATACAAGATTTCCACCTGACAACGATGATATACACACACACGCTGGCGAGGGAATACCCATACGCACGTACATACAGTACGCACATTGCGATGCACTCATATGCACGCAAGATGCGCGCACATACGAACAGGCATGCACACACACAAAGCACATACTGTACACACATGCAGAAACACAGACACATGTGCGCGCACACACACACACACACACACACACACACAAACCCACCAACCACACCCCGCCATCCATACCCACACACATCTGCAGGGGCAGCCATGCAAAACGGCACAGGGCTGTTTGCACAGCAGGCCCAGGTGTGTGCCAGACTCTGTGCAGATGGATAAGGGTCCAACTCCGCTCGAGAGCCTCTGCGGCATGTTTTAACCGGCCCCCCAAATCCGTCTATTTACCAGCGTATACCTATCATACCGTCATCATCACCCTCGTTCTCATCACAATTGCCAGCTGCCCGACACGCTCCGTTTAACACACACACAGCATGCAGAAATGCGCACATGCACAGATAAATGCGCAAACATACCAATATATAACAGATAGACCAGCGCACTAATGCCATGGCTGATTCATCTTGGTAGCTGATCTCTAAGCTTATAGATCGGCTATTTTCACAGGCACGCAACTATGTCTCCGTACATCAACCTTAAAGGTGATACACCATGAAATTTCACTTTTCCTATTTTAAAACCTTTTTTTGGGGTCCCACTAGCACCTTCTATCCTCACAAAGTCCCATTTCTGACCGTTGTGTCTTTCTCTGGTTTTGAGAAGGCGAAGGTTAAAAGTATCCCACGGGTTCTCAAAACAGGCTGTCCAGATTTGCTGCAGATTGTGACGTCATCTGCCGATTGTGACGTCATCACACAAAAAAAAAAAAAAAAAAAAAAAATGCCTTGATTTTTTGGGGGGGGTGGCGCAGTTCAGGCCAAAGGTGGTACTGCAGCTGAAAATGCTCTGAGAGCCATTCAAAATGAGAGAGGCTCTCTATTTAGGAGTGGTAATTTAGCCTCAAACCTTTTGAAAAACGTTTTTGGGACATAAACAATATGACATAACTACTTTTTAAATGCATGGTGTATCACCTTTAATACGCACGTGCACACACCCATCATGCCAAAGGGATGACAAATTAAAATATGTTCTTACATGGAAATCCTAGAGCTGACATGTACAGTACAAGCGTGTTACGTTCACACCCAAAATTGATCATCTCAGTTACAAGTTTTTCAAGGCATTTCTACTTCAATAGAGTCTTATATCTAGAGAGACATGGGGAAATGGGAGACCAAACATCTAAATCGCCAAAGGTCACAGAATAAATTAGGCTTCAGTGCGTCAGGCGGGGCTAATCTGCTAAAAATCCCCCACTGCCGAAAGCAATTCCAAAACGAGACCCCAAATATAACCACCTGGATTGAAACAAAAGTGTTCCGCAAGGAAAACCAAACGTCTACCACTCATCCAAAGCAGATCTTTTGCAGGGGTCAACATGCAACACATACAGTAGTCTTGAGACTTGAGATTCAAACCTCCGCATGAAGGTCAGTGGTTACTGTATCTCAGTATATATATACTCCTGGTCAAATATTACTCAACTTACAAGTGAAATTTGCGCAGTCAAGTTTGTACTTGAGTTAAGTACTGTAGCATTTGCTTTTATGTATTCAAAAGTATAATTTTTTTTTTTTTAATTGCTGTATTACATTTCGAATTAAATTAGCCAGTAGCTATGCACCTCCCAAAAAGCTTTTGTCCAATGCCAGCTTAGAATAACTTCCTGCTTGTCAAGGTTTGCCTTGGCAACAGCCTTGGCAAGCTGCCGGTTGCTAAGCTAGCATTGGACAAAAGCTTTTAGGGGAGTGGCATAGCTACTGGCTAATTCAGAGATTTCTTAGACATCTTATGAGATAAGTACAGTACTGAAGTAAACATACTTAGTTACACCACCGTGTGGAGCATAGGCCTATAGACTTCTATAGTTTCACAGTTTAAGGTTCAACGTCCACGGGAAATCGAACGTGCTCAGCCTGGACTTTATAAAAGCTAAACCTGAGAGCTGAACTGACTTAAAGCGTGGACGCCCAGGAACTTAAAAAGAGTTCGCGAGATACCATGGGGGCTAATCCACTTCGAAATGCAGCTCTCACGCTCGCCGTCTAAAGAGATCAAGGCCCCATACGCGGAGGTTAGCGCACTAAAGCTAAGGGCTAAAGAGTGTATCTGCAGTTTGAATAGATAGACGGATGGAAGGGACGAGAGAGAGAGAGAGAGAGATAGAGAGAGAGAGAGAGAGAGAGAGAGAGGTGAGGGGAGGAGGAGGTTAAGCATTAAGCATGCGAGTACAGCCGACCAGGCCCTCTAGGGCCTGGGGCATATTTAACTAGAGCTGCACTTGAAGTTTTGACACGACGCTTCTTTCATATTCAGAGCCAGTCCTCCTCCTCATCATCCTCATCATCCTCATCACCCTCCTCCTTCTTCTTCATTTTCTTCTTCTTCATTTTCTTCTCCTCCTCCGTCCCTGCTCTCTCCTCCTCCTCCTCCTCTTCTCTTCTCTTTCCATCCCTGACTTCAAAGTGCTATTTATGCAGAAACCGGTGGAGTTTTCCTGTCCTCTCCTCCCTTGAGGCTAGCTTTCTTTTCTTTTTTTCCGCTTTTCTTTTTTACTTTTCTTTTTTTGGGGGGAACACATGTATGTATGCTATTTTTCGGTATTTTCTTGAAACATTTTTTTTTTTTTAGAAAAAACTATCTTTTTCCTGCGACTACATGCATATCTCTCTCTGTCTATCTACTGTACACCCCCCTCGCTCGCACGCACGCACGCACGCACGCACGCACGCACGCACATTTCTGTCTTCCTTCCTGTCTCTAATGCTGCTCTTCCTTCTCATACTGTACTCGAGCCTCACACACAACCCCCTCCTCTTCCTCTCACCATCTCCCACTCTGTTACAGCCTCATCTATACTTCACTGTATGACGCTTTCTTGTGTAGAAAATGGCCTGTCTACAAGCTCACAACGCAACAATGCAACGCACTCACTGTCACTGCAAGCTTGTAGATCAGCAATTTCTTCATTGCGTGATGCCGTCATAATACAGAGTACCTCTCTATCTCTCCGTCTGCTTGCTGTTCAGCCCTTTCAGCCCTCCTTGAACCTAATTTATGCCGGAAAAAGTAGATCTATACGTACATGCATCCACAACGCGCTGTGAGCTTGTAGGTCGTCTATTTTCTGCAAGAGACAACGCCACGCAAGCAAGTATGAATGGGGTGGGGGGATTTTTAAAGCAAGGCTTTCAAAGCGGCCAAATCTGTTATTGAACGTGGTCCAAATTGGTGCACAAAACATGAACGAGTGAAAAAAGCACTGGACCAATGGACTGGACTCACAAGCTTTCACAAAGAGTTTGTGATGTGAACCTCATGAAGGACACATGATGTCATCAAAGCAGAGGAACCAGACCCGGAAGGTAGGGTGTCCCTAGTGACATATATATATCGTCGTTGTCGGGCAGAAACCTAGTATCTCCAAGTTTCAAATTTGTACGTTCTTTCGCAAAGTAAAGTCCTGCTTCATCACACAAGGCCGTCGCACAAAAGTAGTGAAAACAGCCGATCTACAAGCACACAACGCCTCGCGGTGCGAGGCGTTGTGTGCTTGTAGATCTGTTTTCACTAGTTTAAATATTTTTTTAAATGAAAAATGCAAAACAAACGGTTTTGGACATACAAGGTTTGCACCCGACAACGACGATACAGTACATACAGTACGCAGCCTGGGTGAGCAGCTCTCATTGAAATGAGTGGGCGGGGATTTAGCGTCCGTCCTCCAGATAGTTTACTGTATAGTACAGCTGAATGGATGAAGTATGAATCGTTTTTTTTTTTTTTACATGTCTTTCTCTCGTGCTCGTCTCCTCTCTCTCTCTCTCTCCCTCCCACCCTCTCTCTCTCTCTCCCTCCCTCCCACCCTCTCTCCCTCCTCCCTCTCTCTCTCCCTCTCTCTCCGTCTCTGCAGCTGCGCTCCTCGGAGCGTCTCTAATCCCCGCCTCCCTCCCTCCCTCCCCCCCTGTGTGCTGGAACGCCGTCCAACTATTTAACCACAGCCCTGAAACAAACCAACATCTGTTTGGAGCCCGGCCCGAGCCCAGCCGATTGCCTTCCTGCTGCGAGTGCACACCAGCCACCAGCCGCCACTTTAACCCCTCGCTGCCCGGACCAGACGCGCGTATACGCTGAGGCGAGGAGGGGCGGGCAGACGTGATCTGCCACGAGATGAGAGCTGATCGAGCACACGCACGCACGCACGCATGCACGCACACGATGATATGGGGAGTGTTGAAGAGGGCCCCCCTAGTGTGTGACAGCATGCATGTGTGTGCATGTGTATGAGTTTACTGCAAGGAAATTGTCTTATACAAGGCTGCCAAATGTGTGTGTGTGTGTGTGTGTGTGTGTGTGTGTGTGTGTGTGTGTGTGTGTGTGTGTGTGTGTGTGTGTGTGTGTGTGTGCGCATGCGATGCGATGCGATGCTGGGAAGCACAAGGCTGCCAGTGTTTGTGTGTCTGTGTGTGTTTGTATTTGTGTGTGTTGATGTGGTATGCTTGTGGGGAAGGGGGATTTTCTTTCCTTCTTTTCTTGCATGTGCAAGCAGTAAACTAGTGTTTGGCGGCCCTCTACAAATGTTTATAGAGGTATAAAAAGGAACCTATGGAGGGGCTAATAATACACACAAATTACAGTGTGTGCACAGTGTGTGTTTTGAGGAGGTCTGCGTGCGCGCGCGCGTGCGTGTGTGTGTGTGTGTGTGTGTGTGTGTGTGTGTGTGTGTGTGTGTGTGTGTGTGTGTGTGTGTTTGTTTGTGGGGGCGTGTAGGGGGGGATGGGCGATTGAAAATAGCAATGGCCAAAATTAAAATGCAAAGCCCATTTCCAGGACATGGATTTTTGTACAGTATAGGCCTAATGAAGGAGCATTTTTAGAACAGAGATCTCCACTGGAATGTTTCTGTCATTCCTCAATCCTCAGCGTACTATTTTACTATTTTGTTATATGTATACACAGTACACACTACTGCAGTGGTCTCATATCAAGGACCCCCACATTGATATGTATTTATTTGGCCACGGACGCCATCTGAAAATATGTTGTACCAGAAGAGGCCAAAGATTTGTGATAAAAAAAACTTTTAAAGTATTCAACATTTTTCCAAAAGTATAAAATATGGATAAAGTGATTAAAATGATACTGTGATGCTATATTAACTATGTAATTTATCATCAGTGTCAATTTGATTTCACATTGAACAACAAGATCCTGGAGTATTGCAAATACTTTGTTTTGAATGCTGGGACTGTGTACATACAATGTAATTGTCACTGTCGGGCAGAAACCTTGTATCTCCAAGTTTCAAATTAGATTTTTTTTTTCGCAAAGTAAAGCCCTGCTTCACCAAACAAGGCTGTCGCACAAAAGTAGTGGAAACAGCAGATCTACAAGCACACAACGCCTCGCGGTGCGAGGCGTTGTGTGCTTGTAGATCGGCTGTTTTCACTAGTTTGAATCATTTTTAAAATCATAAATGCAAAACGGTTTTGGACATACAAGGTTTCCACCCGACAACGACGTAATGCTATAGGCTATTATAGTAAGCAACGCTGGCATCGATCGGCCTGCTTTGGGTTATCCAGGACATCATTTGAAGGCAGTGCAGCCGCGATGTCAGTCACTCCACGACGGCATGAGAGACCGAACATGCCAAGTAACAGAATACGAGGAGGCTCGTGTCCTGAGGGGAAATGGGCAAATATTTTGTCAGGGCAAGCCAAGGAAGAGGGGGAAGAAGGGAAGAGAAGTCTTTTCCCAGTTGTTTGTTAAAGGAGACAGTTCAAAGGCTTGTGCAGCTGACACCTTAGGGCTACAACGTCGCACAACCAGAATGGAGCTACAATTTCCATACGGGCGCAAATACACACATACACAGTGCACACAGTAACATACTACACACACATGCATTCACACATGCACACACACGTATGTACACATGTATGCACGAGCGCGTACACAGACAGACACACACACACACACACACACACACACACACACACACACACACACACACACCGCATTTAAGCACCTACACTCGAGTGTGCACGCGCCCTCCGCACACACACACACACACATGTGCACATTTACACAAACAAGTTGACAGGAAGACAGATAGACCCGAGGTCATGTACTGTAGGTGCCCGTATGCAAGTGCACACATGCAGGTACTCTCTCTCTCTCTCTCTCTCCCCCTCACTAGACAGACCAGTTTGTGAATGGGAGTTCAAGTTCACAGCGGCAGCAGAAGATGAAAGGTGGAAATGAAAGGTGGTGCTAGTGGAGGAGGAGGAGGGGAGGGTAAAGGTATGTGCCCCAAAGCCATGACCCCACAGCCCGACTCCCACTCCCTGTCTGTCTGTCTATCAGTCAGACAGACAGACAGGGAGGGAGGCGGGGGCCGGGGGTGGTCCCTGGCCAATAGCAGCTCACCCCCGGTCGGGACACGGCGAGGTCAGCGGAGGGCTAGAGGAGGAACTGACCCTGTCAACTGGAGGCAGGCTGCGCACAGGAGCGCTCGTAGCCCGGAGCTCCATCCATCACCACCCACCCACCCGACTTTAAGAGCAGCGCACCTCAAACTTCTCTATGTCAAGCACCTTCAAATGAACGTCGTCGTTGTCGGGTGGAAACCTTGTATGTCCAAAACCGTTTGTTTTGTGTTTAGCATTTTAAAAATGATTTAAATTAGTGAAAACAGCTGATCTACAAGCACACAACACCTTGCGGTGCGAGGCGTTGTGTGCTTGTAGATCTGCTGTTTTCACTAGTCTTGTGCGACAGTCTTTTTATGATGAAGCAGGGCTTTACTTTATGAAAAAAAACATACATTTGAAACTTGGAGATACGAGGTTTCTGCCCGACTGTGACAATATGTTATATTATGTACATTATGTAGGCTATATTTGCCCACAGACCCCCATCTGAAAATATTTTGTGCAAGGGACCCCCATACATTTTTGTTGTTGTTGTTGTTGTTGTTGAAAATAACCCATGATGTAGCCTATATACTGTAGGGTTAAAGTTGGTTAAGCTGATTTTAGCAGGGTACCCTCTGGAACCCTCCCCCTCTCGAGGAGCCCTGGGGGTCCCCGGACCCCACTTTGAGAACCACTGGGGCCAGAGGAGGAACTGACCCTGTCAACTAGCACGCACTGCAGTCTGCACACACTCATACCCTGGAGCTATATGCATGCATCAACCCACCCACCCACCCAGGCACCCACCCAGGCACCCACCCACCCTTTAGACCACACCATTCAGGAAGCAGATTTGCTAAAGCAAATCCTCTCATACACGAGGCACCCTGGTGGTTCAATCAAGGAGTGCAGTTACCATGTCAGCACATGCAGTACAATGCCAACCTCCTTAAAATTACCCCCACACCCCCACCTCTCACTCTCCATGCCCCCCACACCTCATACCCAAACAACTGTAAAATGCAACAAAAAAACAGATAATGTAAAGCAATTGATAAAGATGATATTGTCACTGTTGGGCAGAAACCTCGTATCTCCAAGTTTAAAATGTGTATGTTTTTTCGTAAAGTAAGGCCCTGCTTCATCATACAAAAGTGTTGCACAAAAGTAGTGAAAATAGCAGATCTACAAGCACACAACGCCTCGCGGTGCGAGGCGTTGTGTGCTTGTAGATCGACTATTTTCACTATTTTAAATCATTTAAGAAATGATAAATGCGAAACAAACGGTATTATGCTATAGACAACGACGATATTATGCTATAGCTACAGTAGGCCTACAGTAGCTCAAAGTTATACCAAAATACCAAAAACTAAAAAGACAAAAAAAGGGATTCCTGAGCATGTTGAATTGCCCAGTTGTATTTGTTTTGTGCTGGATGTTTTTGTACAGCGTAGGCTACTGTACAAAAAAATAGTAATAGGCTACAAAAAAAACAGTTTGCAAAATAATTCCAAGACATTAGATCCAATGGAGAAGGATCAGTGCTTTCCCATGCATTTGAAATGACTTCAGTTACAGTACAATGCCTCGCTTTTATCGTGAATTCTAATAGAGTTGTGAGATCACGTGAACACACCAAAGTCCTCCACGCAAAATCCACTCACTGAAAGAAAAACTGAAACCGCCGTTCTGAAACGGTTCCCTGAAAAAAAGCAAAAAAATAGCAAAACTATTCTCCCCCGAAATCAACGTTCCATTTCTCTGAATAAACGCGATAGGTCTATACCCTAAAGCCTCCCTCGGCGGAACTACCGTATAGTATATGAATTCCTGGGAAAAGAATAATAGAAAAAATCTGCCATTCGCTTTAGAGACAAATCTAGGCCACAGTGCTTTTAAATAATCTTTTAGGAATATAAATAACAGACGCCGTGATCTCATTTTCTTAGATGATGATGAAGAATACCATTCAAAAAGGAAAAAAGCAAAGGGAATCACCCATTTTCATGACATTTAACGCTGAGAATGTATGAAGAGACCATTTTGGTTACATTTGTACCGCGGCTACATTAAAATACTCAGTGTTAATGTGTAGCTCAGACTGAGTGTGTACAAATAACTTAGAACTACACTGGCTCTCAACATGGGATCCGGAGACACCCAGTGGTCCTCCAGGGGGTCCCCCACTAAATGATTCCCAAATGGATTCTTATGGATCTGTAACTCTGAGAGTGTAAGAATGTATTTAAAATGGTTCCATTTGGCAAAATTGAAGGTGGATTGTGTATTGTGTACATCTCTGAGTTACGGTGCTTTAAGTGATATTTGTTTGGTTAAACAAAAAGTGAAAGCTCTATATTCTGATAGTAATCCTTGCTATTTCAATGTTTTCAGGCCAAGGACCCCTTAGTTGAGAGAGAGATGAAGCAGGGACCCCCACAACCTTTTCGTAGATTCCATATAGTTTCATCGTTTGACAGCACAATCATCAGTATATTCTGGATTCATGTCAATTGTGTTTTCAGATATTTAACCACTTGAACTGTCAATACTTAATAAACTTGACCTTTCACTCTGTACTTAGTCTGCTCTTTTTTCCCTTAACACCAAACCTCTTTGCCGAAAATAGCCGATCTACAAGCTCACAACGCCTCGCGCTGCGAGGCGTTGTGAGCTTATAGATCTGCTATTTTTGGCTAAAGTTCTCAGAATATGCATGCTAGGGTTCAAGTGTTTAATATAAAAAAGGAGAAAAAAGTTTCTATCACTCAAAGGGTTAGTTAGAATTGACCCATACAAGTCT
This sequence comes from Nannobrachium achirus, assembly GCF_963921795.1. Classification (NCBI taxonomy): domain Eukaryota; kingdom Metazoa; phylum Chordata; class Actinopteri; order Myctophiformes; family Myctophidae; genus Nannobrachium; species Nannobrachium achirus. The sequence goes on from NC_137818.1 coordinate 47,171,403, forward strand.
GTAACTCTGACAGCAACCAGTGTACAAATGGAACCAAATGGACCCTAACAGGTCCATTTGGTTCCATTTGTACACTGTCAGAGTTAAGGGGAGACCTTCAAATGTAAAAGTTTGAGAAACCACTGCATTAGAGGAACCCTGAGGACTGGACTGTGTTCAGTGGAGGAGCTGTAGTGCAGAGAGAGAGAGAGAGAGAGAGAGAGAGAGAGAGAGAGAGAGAGAGAGAGAGAGAGAGAGAGAGAGAGAGCAGGGGTGTCACACCAAATTCTGGGCCCTGGGTACAAAGATTCACTCACATTTTGTGCTTTAACTATTGAAAAATAGCAGATCTACAAGCTTGCAGCGCGGCACCGAGTGCCGCGCTGCGAGCTTGTAGATCTGCTATTTTTGAAAAATCGTGAAAATTTGTGCGGAGTCTGAATATTTCAAATCCTTCTAAGATTTTTTGAAAAACCTATGTTTCTATGTCAGTGGTGCTCAAATATTTTCATGTGAAGGACCCCCAAAATGATATGTATTTGGCCACGGACCCCCATCTCAAAATATTCAGTTCCAGGGACTGCGCAGAAGCAAAATTTGAGTTACAAATGTTTGCTTAAAAAGTACATATATTCAAAGATTTGAACACATTTTCACGACTTTTCAAAAAATCTACAAGCTCGCAGCGCGGCACTCGGTGCCGCGCTGTGAGCTTGTATATCTACTATTTTTCAATAGTTAAACAATTAAGGCCCCCCTCCACCTTGGGCCCTGAAACTCAGTCCTACTTTCCCTCCCCTTGTGACGCCCCTGGAGAGAGAGAGAGACACACAGAGAGAGAGAGAGAGAGAGAGAGAGAGAGAGAGAGAGAGAGAGAGAGAGCGAGAGAGAGAGAGAGAGAGAGAGAGAGAGAGAGAGAGAGAGAGAGAGAGAGAGATGCAGGGAGCAGTGCACTGCAGTTATTGTATTTCCATTATCAGGGGTGAGCCGGCCAGCGTCCCCCGAGGACGGCGGTGAGACAGTGTGAGAGAGTAAATTCCCCTGACACAGGGCTCTCCAGCCCAAACACACACACACACACACACACACACACACACACACACACACGCACACACACACACACACACACGCGCGCGCGCACGCATACATGTAGCCTAGACATTGATTTCTGTCTCGGGGTGATAGAGAACATAACGTGATGGAAGCAGAGGTGTGTTTTCAGTGTGTCAGTGGGGGCTCTGTGTGTGTGTTTGCGTTTGTTTTTTGTTTTTCTTCCAAGCTTCGGGGGAGTGAGAATATCCTTTTAGCAGCGAGGACGGTTGTAACATATATGCCTTCACATTTAAGTGTGTGTGGGTGCGTTCATGCGTATGTGTGTGTATGTGTGCGTGCGCATGTGTGTGTGTGTGTGTGTACCGCGAGCGGTAAGGAATGTTAACGGGTTCCAGATGTGGGGAGGTGAGAGAGAGGGAGGCGCAGCGCGGCGCTGAATGGTGACTGGGTGGAATTCGACACAGGCCCACCATTTTCATTCACAGCTCGTCGTCTCCTCAAAGCCGTCCCGGTTTGCAAAGACGTCAGCTGCAGCGTACGAGTGTGGACGGGGGACTTCAACATGTCTCGAGGATCCAGCTCCGTGACCAAATAAACAAATGAGAAGCAGTATAACAAATGTACGTCATCAGAAAGTTATGTATTTTTTTCGTTTTTTGTTGTAAACGGGCCATGTCTAGAAGCAGAATGCTGGAACATGAGCAGGCTTATACAGCCTACTTGCTTGCGCAGTGTGTTGCGCACCAAATGTAGCCAATCAACAACCTCACAGTCAAAACACTTTGCAGCACGACGCGTTGTAAGCGTGTAGATTGGCGGTACGCGCGCGATGTAAAGGCTTCAGGCCATAGAGTATACGGTATATAATATAGAGAACGGATAGCCCCGCCCCCAGCTATTCATTTAAATGCAAGTTGCTCAGTGGTGTTTTGAATCACCCGGAAGAAGCAGAATCCAGGTGCATTGTGGGAGAAATTGGCAAACAAAAGTTTGGCAATTTTACTTACGTCGAGATGTAATTACGTCACTCGACGTCCATTGAACCTATCGTAGACCCCAGCTGCGTGCTCTTTTGCTTGTGCATGTATTTTTCACCCCGCCTGCAGTTCCAGCTTTGGCCACCATGTCCTTTTGCTTCAACTCTAGCCCTGGGTTCTGGGGGTTTGCTTCAGGCTCATAAGAAGGGGCAGAGAAGCAAAATGGCTACTGTTGCCTGATGCCACGGAGAAAACAGCTACACCTGGTGAGCAGGTGGTCAAATCACAGGCAAATATCATTCACATCCTTCTTCACAACACATTTTTGGAGCGGTGAGCTCCCAAACCTTTAGCTTTGTGTGTCTCCGTTTCTCCCCGTCTTCAACCCTGTCCCGTTCAGCATAACTAGGTGCAATACCACTGGGTGACCAGAAGGGCACTGTCGCGCAGCCTAGACACAGTGCCATGAGTTATGTTTCTTTAGTACAACAGTGCATGCCCGGAGTTATGTTTCATTAGTACAACGGTGCGTGGCCGGATTATAAAAACAGGAACACATGCGCGCACACACACTCACACACAAGGTATTGCTGCTAAATTCACCGCTCCACTTCAAACCGATGGTTTGATTTTTACAGAAAGTGCAACAAAGTCATCTGCATTGAGAAGTGTTTTCAGTGGACAGTGTCATAGTGCCCCTTATTCTGAGGGGAACATTCGCCAGAAATAGCCGATCTACAAGCTCACAATGCAAAATGTGTTGTAAGCTTGTAAATCTGCTATTGTTAGCAAGATATTTGGTGTAGAAGGAAACAGGAACATGTACATACAAGTACAGAGCCATCTCAGGCCAGTTATACTAAGAACAGAGGATTTAGTATTTATTATCAAATAATCAAATAGTATTTCAACACACTTTTGACTTCTACAAAACACTAAAGGGATATTTCACATACAGAAAACCTTTTGTAATTCTATCGTCTAATCAGGCTTTTGGGAACACCCCAGACACTTTTTATGTTGCTTGATTCAATATTTAGATATTTGATATCCATTTTATCAGACACGCCCCCTTCCTGTATCAAAAACACCCATTCTTGGTGCCGGTGACTCATACTGTCCTCTTAGAACTATACGTGAGCTGGCCGTGTTTTTTCAATTACCTTTTTCATTTATTTTATAGTATTTCATTTTTCCAAAAGAATTGTTAAAAATAAATGAAAAAAGTAATTGAAAAAAACACGGCCAGCTCACATATTTGGAAGACAGTATGAGTCACCAGAACCAAGGACGGGTGTTTTTGATGAATCTATCATGTTTAAAATGGAGTTTGAAGTTACAATGGGTTCTTATAGGCAGGGGGTGTGTCTGATAAAATGATCTAAATACTGAATCAAGCAACTTAAAAACTGTCTGGGGTGTTCCCAAAAGCCTGATTAGACGATAAAATGACAAAAAGTTTTTTTGAAAGGGAAATATCCTTTTAAGCACAACGACGGGCCGTGGATCATAGGTGAATTAATCTCACTGTAAAAAGGCACAGGTTTATTTGATACATGTTGGGGCGCCATAGCTCAGGGGTAGAGAAACCGTTATTAGAGCACGAAGGATTCCCGAAGGGTTCCCAGTTCCAATCCGGGCTCCCCCTGTGTTAATGTCGATGAGTCCTTGGGCAAGACTCTGAACCCCTAATTGCTCCCGGTGATGCATGCATGGTTTCCTCCGCCACCGGTGTATGAATGTATGGGTGAATGTAATGCACAATCTCTGTAAAGCGCTTTGGATAAAAGCGCTATATAAATGCACCATTTACCATTTATGTTCTGCTATTGTGTAAATCAAATCACTCACCTAAAGCTTGCTCTGTTCCTGGCACCGCTTTTAAAAGGATTCCTATGACCTGACTGCAATGACACCTCCACCTGCGCAAAGCATCATTTGAAGTAAGCTTTGTGTTTACATGGTCCCCAATATTACGCTATTCAGAATGAGGCCCATATATGCTCCAGCCAACATAAAACATTGTTCTGATGATGATTGTTCTGAGCACAGTTTATAACAACAAAATTACATCAATAAGAACTTATTTTGGGTGGTCTCCCGTACACCTACATTACAATACAGTACAGTACAGTACAGTACAGTACAGTACAGTAGATGTCTTGACTGTCCGAACTATTTGGGTGGCTTGGCACAGCTGTGATTAATTCGCTCAGATTAGTGAGTGGGTGGGGTTCTAGCTCTCAGAGAACAGTACAGTTGGTTTGACAGTATGAAGGCACACTTGTCACAAAATAAATACAATTAATGATAATTTCTGGGACCCAAATCTACACTGTAAAATGTGTTTAGTTACAGGTATATACAGTATTTGCATACTAGATTACAGACCTGTAAGGTTCCAATTGGTTCCAAACCATCAATCATTTAGCTCATGGCATAACCTTTTCCAGGACCCCATATTATATCACACGACTGAGTAGATTATTTGTACATTTTACTGTCTGTAAAAGTTAGCTAGAAGTAAATGAATGCTTACTGTTTCAACTAAGCTACTGAATGCTTACTATGCAGCTGCAGTAATACAGCTGTAAAGCGACACTTTGCCTTGTTTTTGGAGCGGTGAAAGCGCTCCCAATAGACAGGTATGTCTGTGGCTGGCTGGCTGGCTGGCTGGGTATGTCTGTAGCCTGGCAATACCTTGAGTGGCCACACTAGTTAAAGGAGGGGCGCTGTTGTGCAGGCACAAACACACACACACACACACACACACACACACACACACACACACACACACAGATTCACCGCTCCACTTCGAACCGAGGTTTGATTTTTATCATGTTGTCCTGCTTTTAATGCATAGCTTTGTAGGTAATCTAATTCCCTTCAGCATATTTCCATGGCCAACATTACAATGAGACAGACAAGTCTGACACACACACACACACACACACACACACACACACACACACACACACACACACACACACACACACACACACACACACACACACACACACACACACACACACACACACACACACACACACACACACACACACACACACACGCACGCACGCCCGTTGCAATAGTATCATCTTGCAGTTTACAGCTGCCATGTTGAGGTCACCATCTGATGAAACAAAAACTCAACATGACACCAGTTCTGCAACAGTGTTTTCCTGCCGTTCAAAGCGCTCACAGACATGACGTGACGGCTCAGAGGGGAGCTCGCTGCCCTCTCAGTTTGAACGAGCATTCTGTTTGTGTTTGTGGTTCTCCTCTCCAAAAGGAAAAAACCCACCTATTTAGTCTCAGTTTGTCAGCATGAAAAACACATCTCTCGCAAAGCGATTTCGATGTCATCAAGAGGTAAATCCTGGAGTTTCCCGACCGACCGTGAACGGGAACAACAACAGTGTGTGTGATTTTTCCATGGATACCGTGTGCACACTCTTTGTGTGCACACTCTTTGTGTGCCCACCGAAGCCAGTCTGCAATTCGGCGTCAACAGAGCATTACAGTTTCTGTTTCGCTGGCATCGCTAAGTGGAGTTTTGTTTCTCTGAATTGTCTCTAGCTGTAACCACTTTCAACCTGGCAATCCTATTCTGGGCATCTACGAGCTCACAATGTGTCACGTCGCTGCAGTCAATCTTAAGTTCCATCTTCTAGAATCTTCCAAAAAATCAAATAATATGAAAATAGCATATCTACACGCTCACAACGTGTCACATCTCGGCATGTTTCGAGGCTGTAGATCAGAGGCGCGGCTCAGGGGGGGCTAGAGGGGGCTTTAGCCCCCCCTGGTGAAGGCTTAGCACCCCCTAAGCCCCCCCATCCCACAAACCCAATTGTGATGATACATATTTAAGGAATACGTAAATTAGATATACACAAATATGTGAAAGACAATTGACTGACTTACATGTAAACCATACTATATAATCGTAATGTTTATGCTGGAAAGCATCTTCAGCCTAAAAAAAACCCTATCCAATCACCTACAGTGCTCAGATTTGGAGATGGAAACTGACAATGATCTGGTCTGTTCAGTTATCAATACCCTAGAGAATCTCGTTTGTCATATTAGTATTATTCATTATTGTTTGTTGCCAAAATGTATTCGCCATTGCTCTACAAAAGCCAGCTCACCCATAGCCCCCCCAGTCACACTTCTATTGAGCCTCTGCTGTAGATATTACAAACATATCGTCGTTGTCGGGTGTAAACCTTGTATGTCCAAAACCGTTCGTTTTGCATTTATAATTTTAAAATGATTTAGACTAGTGAAAACAGCCGATGCGAGGCGTTGTGTGCTTGTAGATCTGCTGTTTTCACTACTTTTGTGCGACGGCCTTGTATGAAGCAGGGCTTTACTTTGCGAAAGAACGTACACATTTGAAACTTACATACATATTTTCATTTCACAAATAAGTACAGTATATAGGGCTGAATTGGTTAATATGTTTTTTTGGACCAAATACACATTCCTAATGACACAACAGGTAGCGCCCATTTGTCATTCAGTGGGAGAGGCTGAGATCCTGTAAGGCCACACAAACAGAATGATGTGTGTTGTTTTGGGAATCCCTGGTAACACGGCCGTGTCCTGCACCAAAGACACCTGTGGTTTTAAGCTGAAACGCACGTCTTTGGGAACGGCTCAGTTTTCGTTGGCACGGCAGCTCTCAGGCCTTCCTTTCTGAAAGAAGAACCCAAGAATGTCCTCTTGGAGCAGAGCGAGGAGCACACTTTGGGGCGGCGAACCCATCCCGCTCGCAGGCACGGTGGCCAGCGTGGTCGAGTGCGAGTGAGGAGACCAGCGGTGGTGGACGGTATCGGAGTGCATTTACTTGAGTACTGCATTGCAAAACATCGCAAGCAATTTACTTGAGTATTTGTACTTTTGGATATGACTTTCTTTTCAAGACAAATATCATTGTTGTCGGGTGGAAAACTTGTATCTCCAAGTTTCAAATTTGTACGTTCTTTCGCAAAGTAAAGCCCTGCTGTGTGCTTGTAGATTGGCTGTTTTCACTAGTTTAAATCATTTTCTAAACGAGAAATGCAAAACAAACGGTTTTGGACATACAAGGTTTTCACCCGACAACGACGATGTTGTACTTTTGACTCCAATCTGAGTATATTAGTACAATACAATTGGGGTGGTTGTATTTTGCTTGGTTGTATCACCTGCAGGATCTGACAAAAAAAAACCTTAAAGATTAAATGTATTCCCTGAGCAAGCAGGCAGGCTCTATTAGCTCAATGGTAAAAATGTCAGGAAACCAGGTTTAAATCCAGGGTAGAGGAGGAAAGTTTAACAACTTAAGACATATTTAAAAAAGAATTGCAGATCTACAAGCTTGTGACGCTTATTGATATACACGATGCATTGATAATAAAAAGAAAATGTACTTTTGAAATGTACTTTTGAATACTCCAGTACTTAAACTCAATTGAAAAACAATGACTGAGCAACTTCCACTTGTGTAGCGGAGTAATATTTGAGTAGGAGTATACTTCGACTAGAGAGGTTTGCCTCTAGAGTGGTTCCTGTATGTTCTTTGTCTGCATCTGTCCAGCATAGTGACCATAATGAGTAGACAGCCTCAACGGCGGTTTCTGCACAGAACAGTCGAAATAACATCAATAGCATTTTTCTCGTCCTGTGTGATTAATGCCTTAACCCTAAAAATCAAAAAAAGCAAAATGGTCTCCAACGAAAGCATCTGGAATAGTGTTTTGTGAACGTGGAATGCTAAATATTTTCTATAGTTTCTTCTCGTACATACTTCTTCGCTGGACCACTTTCATGTTGGGGGAGGGGGGAGGGGGGGGGGGGGGGTCTCGGGGTTGTCAAAGCCGTGGCTCATGGTTTTCTGGGCAGTGGTGGAAAAAGTACTAAAATGTTTTACTTAAGTAAAAGTATCAATACTAAAAGTATCAATACTAAAAGTCTGGATTTCAAAATGTACTTGAGTAAAAGTACAAAAGTATTGGCATCAAAATGTACTTAAAGTACCAAAATGTTTGAAAATAGCAGATCTACAAGCTCACAACGCGTCGCATCGCGACGCGTTGTGAGCTTGTAGATCGGCTATTTTCAAATTGCCAAGGTACAAAACAGGGATAAAGTGGATTAATGGATGTTTTATAATATTATAATTCATATCTGCAAAGCAACAAGTAACTAAAGGTTTCTAATAAACGTAGTGGAGTAAAAGTACAACATTTGCCTCTTCTGAGATGTAGTGGCGTAGAAGTAAACGTACTGAAAACTGGAAACACTCCAGTAAAGTACAAATGCCTGGAAACTGTACTTAAGTACAGTATACTTAAGTGAATGTACGTAGTTACTTTACACCCCTGGTTTCAGGCTGTTGGTGAACGTTCCCTCATGCTGCCTCACAGGGTCTGGGCAGAGAGCGTTCCTCCCCGTCCGTACGTCCCATATGAGAACGAGAGCGCAGATTGGAAACACATTTCTGGCGCCCTGGACTCATCTCCAACCAATGGAAAGAGGAAGGAGGAGAGGAAGGGAGGAATGAAGGGAAGGGTAGGAGGAAGCGACGGCAGCTGCGGTTAAAAAAACGAGAGCCCCCTAAATACACAATCAAACTGTGTTAAGATCTGTCAAGAATCACCTCATCCGCCGGGCCCTGCAGAGATTACACCAGTAAGACTCCCTAATCGGGAGATAAGCGACCGTAGGTCACATGTATACACATCCATGTTGATGACATGAGTGTAGACATACTGTGTACCGATTTGAGTGATTTCAGGGGCAAAATTGTAGGAGCAGTGTCCAAAAATGTGTTTTGCAAGAATCGGCCTCATGGTGGCGCTAGAGGGCCATGTGAGAAATGAGGGGTGGGGTCTCCGCGCCGCCGAGGCGGGCGAATAGGTACCGGCCCCGGCTCTCCCGGTCGCTCCTAGCCCAAGTTACGGCATTTTATGTGCGCTGCAGTGGCAGGGGGTCCTCCACTGGGGGCGCGACCACTTTTGCATCCGTTCTGGAGCACCAGGAGTCGGTGGTCCCCGGGAATTCCCCGTGAGCAGCCCCGTTGGAGTGGTCATTTGGTAATTTTTGCACAAGTGCTAATTTTTTACACTTGGGGGTCCCCCAGGGACCTGGGGGTCCCTGGAGCTCCGGGGGTCCTTGGAGGTTGTAGTTTGCCAGGCAAGGTGTTTGTGTGGAAATTTTTGCATGGATCGGGCCAACGGTGGCCGAGATATGAGTAGGGGGAAAGTGTGACGTGTATGTGGTTATTTTTTTACACCTGGTTTTTACACCTGGGGGTCCCCCAGGGACCTGGGGGTCCCTGGAACTCCGGGGGTCCTTGGAGGTTGTAGTTTGGCAGGCAAGGAGTTTGTGTGGAAATTTTGGCATGGATCGGGGCAACGGTTGCGGAGATATGAGCAGGGCAAAAGTGTGACGGACGGACTGACGGACGGACGGACACCTGGTGGAGCTAGCTATAGTAAGTGCGACCTACGGTCGCAACAAGCGTTCGAGCGATGCACGTACGCACGCACACACACAAACGCACACATGTGTGACATAAATGGTCAGTGAGATCAGACAGACAGACATATCGTCACTGTCGGGCAGAAACCTTGTACTGTATCTCCAAGTTTCAAATGTGTATGTTTTTTCATCATACAAGAGTGTTGCACAAGAGTAGTGAAAATAGCAGATCTACAAGCACGTAGATCGGTTATTTTCACTATTTTAAATCGTTTTTCAAAATGATAAACACAAAACCAACGGCTTTGGACATACAAGGTTTCAACCCGACAACGACGATATAGTACTTTAGGACAGTGGTTCCCAAACTTTTTGGCCTGTGACCCAAAAGAGGGATGAGACATTTGCCCGGGACACAAACTAGTGAAAACAGCAGATCTACAAGCTCACAGCGTGACGCGTAGATCGGCTATGTTCACTAATTCTTAAAAATTGTTCTAAAATGTATGGAATTTCGTAGATTTTTCTTTGATTTCCTCATGAAATTACTGAAAAGATCTTTGACTTTTGTTTTTAAAAACATGAAAAAAATAAGTTTGCAAAACGGCGACCCGACCCAGTGTTTGGGAAACGGTACTCTAGGACACACCTGGTAGTGGTGAACGGAGCAACACGGTACCTGCCTCTAGACTGAAGGCAGGTAGGGTAGGTTATACGAGACCCCGAGCTAAACCCCATAAACACACACATCAGAGAATATCCCTGCATCGAAAAACAGGACAGGGGCATCGGCACAACCTACAATTTGGCAAATTCGAAACAGGTGAGGAGACTTTGTTTTTTTATGACTTCCATAATTCTCCTGTGAGATGATGCGCAGTGAAAGGCGCTCCGGTGGGGAGCAGGGGGGGACGTTACAAGGCTCGGCTCGAAGGCTGCAATGCCAGCTATTTAGCGGTGAAAGATAGACCAATAACGCCGGTGACCCAAGGGGTTCGTCGATGCCATGTAAGATAGACAGAGAGCCCGTTTTTTTTATGGTCACAGGCCTTAAATTTATACTTTATAGTGGGATGGGGGTTGAGGGGGGGGGGACATCTGGAGCTAGTTGTTCTCTTAGCGATCTCCTCTCCCTCCCATCCACAGCCTCTTGACTCCTACAACTGCAGCGATGAGGGGGCATGTTCCCTGTAAACAGCCTGGCTGCCATTCAGTGTGGGAGAGGAGAGGAGGCAGGGGGAGAGGCGGGTGAAAGGTTTGACGCCGGAGGAATTGGAAAGGATAATGGCACCCAATGGGGGCGATTTCAGAAGGAACCTTTGGACTCTTGTGCTTGACTACATTTAGTGTTGATTTTGATAGAGAATTTTGTCACAGTCTTTTGAATAAAATGTAATTTTAGTCTTCTGAAATGGTTTAGTTTTAGTCTAGTTTTAGTCGACTAAATATCATTAGACATTCGACTAAATCTACAGAAAAAGAAATTGGCAAAACATTGGCAGGCCTTGATGGTGTCATAATGGCTGATTTTACACTTGGTTGCAAGCTGAAAATATCCGATCTACAAGATCACAATGCGTCGCAGTGCGACTCGTCCAACCTACACAGATGATAGTGCTGTCAAGTCTAAACTGTAATAATCCATGTACATTTTTAATCTGCAACACAATTTTATACAATATGTAGTGGGGGTCCCTGCTTCATCTCTCTCAGAGCTAAGGGGTCCTTGGCCTGAAAACGTTGAAGACCCCTGGTGTACTGTAGAGCTCTGGGAGGCTCCGGTCAATGAATTATATGGGGTTTAAGTGGTTAATTTATTCTCCGTTGTACAACAACAAATAAAGCAGTGCTCCTATATGAAGAATACTGCATGGTGTTAATCCTCAGTGAATCACAATTACTGGCGGACATGGATGATGCAAATCCAAGCCCAACTATGACGTATAGTCAGCTCAGGCCTATAACATAATGAACGTCATTAGGTTGCATTCCGAGCTAGTTATTCTCACCAAGGTTTAAAAGCCTTGTTGAGAATAACTAGCTTGAACGCAACCTAATGACGTTCATTATAGGCTATCGTCGTTGTCGGGTGAAAACCTTGTATGTCCAAAACCGTTTGTTTTGCATTTTCCATTTTAAAAATTATTTAAACTAGTGAAAACAGCCGATCTACAAGCACACAACGCCTCGCACCGCGAGGCGTTGTGTGCTTGTAAATCTGCTGTTTTCAACTTTTGTGTGACGGCCTTGTATGATGAAGCAGGGCTTTACTTTGCGAAAGAACATAGAAATTTGAAACTTGGAGATACGAGGTTTATAATACTTTATAATAATACTCCAAATTATAAAAGAAAACTATTTATAATTTGGAGTGTTACAGTTTAGTTTAGGCATATACATATCTAGGCCTACTGTACCACTGCATCATGCATGCAGTAGTTTATAGCCTACAACACCACCTGCAAAACCACTATGGTTCCTTAATAGAATTCTGGGTTGAGGAAAGCCTCTGGGCTGCGCACAAAGTTTGTATGGAAGCAATTACTTTGGTCAGGATGCCGTATTTGGCAAAGCACGGTCGACACCGCACTTCTTTTTTTCCCTCCATGTTTAAAGTGCTCAGCACAAACAGCCAATTGAAAGTCCAAATGATCCACTTCTCTTAGTATAAGTAGGTCACACATGGCTAACCCCAATTACAGCTGGCTAATTCTGTAAAAAACAACGTGTCCAAACCAAGGTAACCCAAAGGTGCTACAGAATGTGTCGGCATCATTCAGAGGCTGGAGGGGGAGTTTTTGGGGGGCTGAGCATGCCAATGAGTCTCCAGCAGAGAACCCTCCCTAACGTGGCGTCAATTGGGTATGGCAGTGGTATGCAGCTGCCATACCCTGGGTCCAGGGGGGAAAATAAAAGTTAGTTTTAAATATAAATCCATGAATTTCTCTTTTTCTATCTGTGCTGGTTATTGTGTTGTTAAATTACAGTAAAATAACTACAAATGCAAAATGTAACAAAATGGTCGCTTTAACAAGGTATTATAATTATATTCTCGTGACCGAAAGTATAAGGTCGCGGGTGCAAGCGGACGAAATGGGTTTCCTCAGACGGGTGGCTGGTATCTCCCTTAGGGATAGTGTGAGAAGTTCAGTCACCCGAGAGAGACTTGGAGTAGAACCACTGCTCCTTCACTTGGAAAGGAGTCAGCTTAGGTGGTTCGGGCATCTAGTACGGATGCCCCCCGAGCGCCTTCCTAGGAAGGTCCTCGATGCACGTCCAACTGGGAGGAGACCCCGTGGCAGACCAAAGACCAGATGGAGGGATTATATCTCCAAACTGGCTTGGGAACGCCTCGGCATACTCCCTGAGGGAGTGGAGGAAGTTGCTCGGGATACGGAAATCTGGAGGTCTCAGTTGGAAATGTTACCCCCACGACCCGAATCCGGATAAGCGGTTGAAGATGGATGGATGGACACTTGTATCCTCTCCATCTTGACAGAATGGTATATTCCCAGGATCCGTAGGTCAGCTGCACAGGTGCAGTGCATTATTGTTAATTGTGGCACGTTTACTAAAACATGCCAAGTTTAGCTGCACTTGAACAAAACCGTTCCAGGCTGCCATATCCAGCCCAAGAAACCGTAGAAACGGGAGGAAAAATATAGAATGTACTTCTTAAAATAAATGTATCATGTCTGTTGCTAAGGTATGGCAACATGACTGGTGTCTTGCGCGCGTGCAAGACACCAGTCATGTTGCCACACCTTAGCTTTTTCTGAACTGACGCCGCTGGGCTGAGCATGCCAATGAGTCTCCAGCAAAGAACCCCCCCCCCCAACCTCCCCAACCCCCCCAAACAAACCAGCTTTAGTATGCTACATGCCCAACAGTAATCACTGTCAGGTGGCAGAAGACTTTCAAATTGTTTGCGGTGGATGTCTACGCACTCCGCATAAGGAATTCATCCTTTCCTCTTGCTTGTCTTGGATACTAAATAATTTAATCTTGCACCACTGCAGTGTCTTGGCGTTGGAGGGGAGGCACCACTTGTACTGTAGGAATTAGCCTGTTTATTTTATGGAGGACTCAGGAGGAGGCCTAACACAAATCAGCGGTGAATGCAGATATAAATCTGCTAAAGATAGCCCCGTCTACAACAGGGCAACCCAGCGTCAAAAACAAGTATGTCGCCACTTCCAAGACACAAACAAGTCGAAGTGGGCTCTGACGCCTGATTTAGTACCGTGTCCCTTACTCAGTGTTGTAAAAAGTACCCACATTTTATACTGAAGTAAAAGTATCAATACAGCAATGTAGAAATACTCAATTACAAGTAAAAGTCCGGAATTCAAAATGTACTCGAATAAAAGTATGAAAGTATTGGCATCAAAATGTACTTAAAGTACCAAAAGTAAAAGTACAAAAAGTTTGAAAATAGCCGATCAAGCTCACAACGCGTCGCGATGCGACACGTTGTGAGCTTGTAGATCGGCTATTTTCAAATAGCCCCGGTATAGAATAGGGCTAAAGTGCATTGATGTATGTTTCATAATATAATCATTTATATCTGCAAAGTAACTAGTAACTAAAGTTTTCAAATAATTGTAGTGGAGTAAAAGTACAATATTTGGATCCGAGATGTGGTGGAGTAGAAGCAAAAGTACTGAAAACTGGAAATACTCAATTAAAGTACAAACACCTCAAAACTGTACTTAAGTAAATGTTCTTAGTTACTTTACGCCTTACTCGAAATAGCCGATCTACAAGATGACAACGCGCGACGCTGCGACTTGTCGCGAGGTTGCGGATCTGCTATTTTCGGAGTGCAACACCGGTGTGCGACTGACGTACAAATCGGGTGTATAACTCTTCCCTTCCTCCTCCTCGTGTCAGGCAGTCTGCAGTGCTTTAATAACGGCATCCTCCTCTGCTCAGAACAAATCTATAAAACCCTAGATTCCCAGTTCTCTCTCCGGAGGGGCAGGCAAAACTACTTCCACATGTGCTTTTTCCATATCCCGCTGCTATTCTGGAATTTCGTTTATGTACATTGTCAAACTTCTCACAGTGTGAGAATAAAAGGAAGAAAAGCAATTAGGGGGCCGGGCTGGGGGGGGAGAGAGATCGCGGCGGGAAAAAAAGGGGGGCGGTGGTTGGGGGTAACGCGTTGGACCGGTAACGTGTTATGACTTTAACCATCATTTTGTGCTTTAACTGTTGAAAAATAGCAGATCTACAAGCTCGCAGCACGGCACTCGGTGCCACGCTGTGAGCTTGTAGATCTGCTATTTTTTTTTTAATCATGAACATTTGAAGTGAAGTCTTTGAATATGTTTGAGCCGATGTCTATAAATGTCTTCTAAATCCTTCTATGTTTTGAAAAACAAATGGGTTTCGTATGAAACCCCTGTTTATTAAACTCTGGAGGGAAGTACTCCTTCCTCTGTAATATGCTGTTCCAGGGACCCCCCCAGAAGCAGATATTTGAGTTACAAAAGGATTTTTTAAATAGTTAAATCATAAAATAATGGCTAAAGTGGTTGAAACTGTCCGGGTCCTAGAGGGTTAAACCTTGTCTGCGTGGTGGTGGTAGCGAGGACCGTGGGGCTTGGCGTGGGGTGTATTAGGCTGCCCGGGATGGATGGACACTCTGGATCCTGGGGGCTCGTTCACACGGGAAGGAGCGACCGCCAGCTAGGGTGGCTGCTGCTGCATCCTGCTTTTAGAAGGAGAATCTCTCCTCCTACTCTGCAAACGATCGTTTGGGGCTCGAAAACCCCCCTCCCATCTGACACCCCTGTCCTCTCTCTCTCTCTCTTCTTGCCCCCTCCGGCCCACGCTTTTTCCAACCGCCGTTGCCCCCGCGTTCACACGGTCCCTGAGAACAAGCAAACACAGGAAAAGAGCCGTCTTGCTCGAGTCCCCCCTCCCCCCGCATCCCCAATCATCTTCCAACAGCGCTCAAACCCAAAACAATTAGGAAGCGATGGCCGAACGAGAGCAGAGCTGTTTGTCTACGGAATAAAAACACAATCAGGACCCCACCTCCCCGGGACCGCCGAGAAACCGCCCGCGCCGACCCCAAATGCATGACAGATCCGTCCGGCGCTTTATTTTCACAGAACCGTCTCTGTTTGTGTGCTCGACGTATTGCGAGGGAACACTTTCACGCGGGTAAATAAACTCCTGATTTTTGCACAATCCTTGTTCCAACACATTTAGAGCCGTTGCTATTTGTTGGCCAAACAGTTTGTGTGTGCAGGCAGACACACACACACAGACAGAGACACGGTATACGTAGCAAGACCAACTTCTTTACCCTTGTGTGGTCGAGGTGGCCTTGCGGTCTGATTGGAGACCTCCATACCGTACATCTCAATCACGACGGGCAGGGGTGTAATTCGTTGCAGACCCAGATTCAGTATCTGTGGTCCGGGATGTTGTAAAAGCTGAGGTGGTTTCGGTCGAAAACCGAAGGTTTGCATTAGCACACAGCGTTAGTTACTGGGCCGCGGTTCAACTGGCAAGTTTTCGCTCTCTGTTGCAAAGCGGACGACGGAGGTTCGGAGCGTCTGTCCCCACTTATCTCAACCAGTCAGTATAGCCACGGGGCGAGTGACCCCGAGGGGTCACATTTGGGGACTCAATGTCTTAAGGACCTGAGGGGTTCTTCCCTAAAGAGGGTAGAAGAGGAAGGGGTGAATTCTAATTAGCAGCCTCAAAGCCTGCAGTCTGTAACAGGGGTCTTCAATGTTTTCAGGCCAAGGACCCCTTAGCTGAGAGAGAGATGAAGCAGGGACCCCCACAAGCTTTTTCATAGTTTCCATATAGTTTCATTATTTGACAGCGCAATCATCATTGCATTTTGGATTCATGTCCATTTGTATTTTTCAGATATTTAACCACTTGAACCGTCAATACTTAGTAAAGTTGACCTTTCATTCTGTACTGCTCTTTTTCCCCTCTACAAAACATCTTTGCAGAAAATAGCAGATCTACAAGCTCACAACGCCTCAGAATATGGACGTTAGGGTTCAAGTGGTAAAAAAGGAGAAAAAAAGTTTCAATCACACAAAGATTTGGAGGACCCCCTGTAGTAACTCTGAGGACCCCCTCGGGATCCCGGACCCCCTGTTGAAGACCCCTGGTCTATAATAACCGATGGCCACACACTACTGCCTGATTTATATTTGGTTCCGTGCTTCAATGTGCGATGTGAGCTTGTAGATCGGCTATTCTAAGTGGTACCAAGTATAAAGTATCAAGTAGGCTTATGTTGTGGAGCAGAGTGCATATACAACACCGTATGCTGTACCATATATACAGTATATACACCGCTTCCCCACACATGAAAAATGTTTACACGGAAGGGGGAACCAAAAGCCCTCCATGCAACGTTGCAGAGCAGATCCCCTTCCGTGGCCACAGACTAAATATCGACACAGCCCAGACGGCACGCTGTCTCTCAGTGTGAGTGGTGCGGCGGGCCGCCGGGCCGGCCCCCCCTGTGAGAAAAGGTGAGAGGTTAAAAAATGGCGTGAGGAGGGGAGGAGGAGAGGGGGAGATAAGAGGCAGGGGGGGAAAAAAAGGAAAAAAAAGTCATCCTCCACTTGAAGCAGTACACACTGTAAGCTGATGGCGGGGGTGGAGGAGGAGGGGGGGGGGGTGAAGATTTCCAGATGTGAGGATCGTGCGTGACGGAGGCACGGCCGGATGCTGCGAGAGGGAAGGCTCTCTGACACTCCCTCCCCCTCCCTCGCGACCCCCGACCCCCTGCTCCCCCATCCCCAGCCCCACCCCACGCTCCTCTTCCCAAAGAGAGCTGATGACGGTCAAAAGGCAAAAGTTTCCCCAGGCTATAATTAGTAACCCTCAATTTAACTCGTCGTAGTCTCGCTGTAGTGTGTGTGTGTGTGTGTGTGTGTGTGTGTGTGTGTGTGTGCGTGTGTGTGGGTGTGTGTGTGTGAGTTTGTCTAGCTATACTTATGGGGACTAAACGCATGTTCACACAGTCACCTGCAGGGGACCTCTGACAGTGTGGGGACAACATAGTAAGTCCCCAAAACGGTTAGGTTTAGGGTTAGGGTTAGGTTTAGGGTTAGGGGTTAGGGATAGAGGTTAGGGTAAGGCCACAGGACTTGCATAAAAATGAATGGAAGTCTATGTAATGTCCCCACAAGTGATGTAAATATATAGTGTGTGTCTGCGTATGTGTGCCTGTGTGTTGCGAGCTAATGTATGTGTTTAACCCTGACTGCGCACTGTGGAGTCTTTCAGATAATCCGGAGGAAGTGGGCTTCCTCGCAACAGATGTGACTTCCAGGCACCTCTGAGTGTCTTGTCTTAGAACTATGGGGCAACTAGACAGTCACTTTTGAGTGGAGCGCAAATGTCTGCCAGGAGGCAAGCCCCAATAATGATACCCCGTCTGACGACAAACTGTGTGACTCTGTCTTTCTCCCCTATTATATCGTCGTGGTCGGGTGAAAACCTTGTATGTCCAAAACCGTTTGTTTTTGCATGTTTCATTAAATAAATGTTAAACTGCCTGGTGGAGAATTGAATACCCCAGCACATTTCCCAATACTAAAGCAATTGGAGACATTATATGGCCTATGAGGGGGAGTAGCAGCGGACAGTGGTCAAGCCCCAGTCTCCATGGTGGTGGACACCATTCCACTGTTGATTGGACAGTACAGGTCGGGTCCATATCTGATGTTTTATACAGTATCTACAGCATATATTTAACACAAATCTTTACAGTGATTCTCTATCTACAGCAGTGGTTCCCAAACCTTTTAGCTTGTGAGCCACAAGAGAAATTAGAGGGACCCAAACTAGTGAAAATTGCTGATCTACAAGCTCACAATGTGTCACTTTGTGCCTTGTTGTGAGCTTGTAGATTGGCTATTTTCACTATTTCTTCACATTTGTGTTGTAATTTATGCAATTTCTTTAACAGTCTGTTACAGTACAGAAAATACTGAAACATGAGGTGTTAAGGCCTCTCCATACTTCGACAGAACCGAACTTTTCGGTTGAAAAATAGACTTTTTTATTTTTTATCTTTTCTGAAAAAAAAAGCGTCGGATGTTCATACTTCGCTCCTGTTCGGAGGGTTGGCACGTTGGAAGCGGTGGCACGTATTGTGGAGGACAGGTTGGAGGAGGAGGAAGACGAGTTGGAAATGTTAGAGGAGGCAGAGGGGGAGGAGGATTTTGCCCTGCTTTGTGCGGCTGAGGAGGAGGCGAGCACATCTAGCCGTCGGTGGTATGTCCGCCCGCTAAATACGACAAGGCCCCGGGATTATCAGACTCTCGTTCAGGGGATGAGGGGCATGGACGAGGAGAAACATTTTGAAATAATGACAATGTCTGCCAGTCGTTTTGACGACCTTCTGCGTCGTGTTGCGCCGCTCATTGAGCATGCACCGACACACAGTATAGTAGTTTTCGCGGGTCGCAAAGCAAAAACAAAAGCAATGTACAGTAGCCTCGCGTCACCTGGCTTTCCAATGTACAGTAGCTGGGGGGGGTCCAACCGACCAATCACGTTGGCCGTTTCACCGAACATGATTTCGGCGAGTGACAACATCTCGTAGTGCATATTTCAGAACTATTGTTCGGAGAAAAAGCATTCCAGAACTTTCGAGGAATTAAATTTTATAGTTGAAAAGGACCTTTTGACCGAAAACGGCGGTTTCGGTCAAAGTATGGACAGGCCTTTAGAATACTCACTTTTGGTAGACAATACCAAATACTGCTTGCAGGTTAAAACATTGTTCTGATATGTCTTTGACTTAATTGGACAAAGTTGGCCAACAGACTCTCTCCAGTCCCCAGGTTACAGCTGTACTGGAACTGCAAATGCTTTGGGCAACAACTCTGCTGCTTGCTTAGCCTTGGGTTTTTCCTCGACATGAGAAACATTTGATGTAATAATGAAACAGAGTCCTGATCTTCAGACAATATGAATCCACAAATTGAATGAGACTTGTAAAAGACTTAAAAAAAGTTGATGCTTTCTTAGAGTGGAGCCCTGAAGTCATTATTTTTTTTTTAAATTGCGCCATTATTTTTTTATAAAGCGCTTTCCCATGGTCCATTTGTCTGTTTAACCATTTTTGGCCTAGAATTATTGAATGCTTTAACTATTGGAAAAATAGCAGATATACAAGCTCACAGCGCTGCAAGCTTGTAGATCTGCTATTTTTGAAAAGTTGTGAAAATTTGAGCAAATCGTTGAATATAATTATGTATTTTAAAGCGAACATTTGTAACTCAAATCTTTGCTTCTGGGTGGTCCCTGGAACTAAGTGTTTTGAGATGGGGGTCCGTGACCAAATATATATAATTTTGGGGTCCTTCACATGGAAAAGTTTGAGCACCACTGACATAGAAACATAGCTTTTTCAAAGAAACGTAGAAGGATTTAGGAGACACTGATAGAATCGGGTTGAATTATTCAAAGACTTGCACATTTTTTTTTTTTAAATAGCAGATCTACAAGCTCGCAGCGCGGCACTCGGTGCCGCGCTGTGAGCTTGTATATCTGCTATTTTTCAACAGTTAAAGCATAAAACAACGCGTAATAACGCGTACCCGTTCTGAATGGGTTAATACAGCACATCTGGTGAACGCATTTCTCCGCTCTCTCTCCTCCTGAGAACAAATCTGCCGTCATTGGGGCCTGCGTGGAGGCAGAAGTGTTCGGAGACCCTGCGAGCCTCTCTCGGGTGACTGGCATTAGTTTTACGACTGATGGAATGCCTTAGCGCCGGATTGGGCCTGGCAGAACCAAAAGCCTGTGTGGCCAGGGCCAGTAGGGACACATTGTTATGGCAACATCACATTGAGTGTGTTTAGACTACACTGGGCAATGTGGTGAGGTAATGCCGTGTGATGTAACCTTCGAGAGACTAGGGGGGAAAAGGGGGGAAACAGAATGTACTATAGGTGGCAGGGGTGGGACCCGGGGTGTCGCACCTAATTCTGACTGAGCCCTGGGTACAAGGATTCACTGTGGTGGCCCATGTGCTTTAACTGTTGAGAAATAGCAGATATACAAGCTCACAGCGCGGCACAGAGTGGGACTGCCCATAAGTCCGAAGGTTCATTAGTCCGAATTTAGTTAGGGTTACTGAGGTTAAGGTTAGGGTTAGGGTTAGAGTTAGGCATAGTATTCTTAACAAATTCGGACTAATGAACCTTCGGACCAATGCCATGGCACCAAACTATGTTTCTATGGCAATGGTGTTCAAACTTTTTCATGTGAAGGACCCCCAAAATGATATGTATTTGGCCACGGTCGGACCCCCATCTCAAAATATTTAGTTCCAGTGACCCCCCCAGAAGCAGAATTTGAGTTATAAATGAATGTTCGCTTAAAAAAATACATCTATTCAAAGATTTGCACACATTTTCACGACTTAAAAAAAATAGCAGATCTACAAGCTTGCAGCGCGGCACTCGGTGCCGCGCTGTGAGCTTGTATATCTGCTATTTTTCAATAGCTAAAAAGTATAAAATAATGAAGGGCCCCTCCACCTTGGGCCCTAGTAACTCAGTCCCACCTTTTCCCCCCCCTTGTGACACACCTGGGTGGGACTATAAGGCTAATGTTACCCAGACGGTGACATACATCCTCAGCAGGAGAAAGGCATACTGTGTGCACCTAGCACTGTAACACGTTCCTGAAACCACACGTAGCCGAGCGATCGGCATATGAGGTCATCAAACATTCCCTATAGCCTAGAACCCCTGGTCTCAACCACCACCAATACACTGGTCACCACCAAGCGCCTGCTTGTTTTCCCTCCACTGCAGAACATATCGTCGTCGTCGGGCGGAAACCTCGTATCTCCAAGTTTCAAATTTGTACGTTCTTTCGCAAAGTGAAGCCTTGCTTCATCGTACAAGGCCGACGCACAAAAGTAGTGAAAACAGCAGATCTACAAGCACACTTGTAGATGTGTGCTTGTAGATCTGCTGTTTTCACTAGTTTAAATTGTTTTTAAAATGGAAAATGCAAAACAAACGGTTTTGGACATAGAAGGTTTTCACCCGACAACGACGATACTGTATGCACTGGGAGCCACCCCTTTCAAGGCCTCGCTCCCTGCTAATTTAGCGTTCACCCCCCCCCCCCCCAAAAGAAAACAGACAGCAGGAAAATTACTGTGATGCCTTTGCAAAAATAGCAAAAAGAAAATGGTGTTTCGTAACCAACGTCAATGTCAAACATAGCAATTCTGCTCATGTTGTTTTCCACAGTGCTATTTCAACTTTGCTTTCTTTTCCTCTCGCTCTCTCTCCCTCCCTCTCTCTCTCTCTCTTTTCCATACTCTTTTCTTCAATCATCGATGCCGCTGGTTGGGACACGGTGCGGCCAAGTCGAGCAGCGAAAATTACCCCCGGAGAGCTTTTTGCCGAACGCTGCTTGTCTGGGAGAGAACACGGCCCGCTTTTTGCTCTGGGCGTGCCCCCCTCTATTTTGCTTCCACTTGGGGACTCGGCTGTAATTGCTTGTTTAAGGATAATAACAAGGGAAGACTCTCCAGAGGAGCCCCGCGCGCCGCAATCGCCAGCCTCGAGGCAACCGCCGCAACCGCAGTGCAGTGCAATGGGGGGGGGGGGGGGGGGGCAGAGGGGTGGAGAGAGAGAGAGAGAGAGAGAGAGAGAGAGAGAGAGAGAGAGAGAGAGACACAGACTGGGTGGTAATTAAGGGCTTATTTTTTCCTGCCGACTGAACAGCATCTGCGCTGCTCTCACCTGCTCAGAGGGGATTGTGTGCCCGCCTGCATGTATACAGTATGTGTGTCTGCGCGACGCATACGCGCAGTGCGTGCATGTGTACATGTGTCTGCAATGTACTGTATGTGTGTGTGTCAGTGTGTGTGTGCATGTCTGTGCGCCAACACACAACCTTTCCTGTGTGTCTGCCTCATTTTCTGAAAGCCTGGCCTCCGATGCCTGTTTTTTTTTCTCCCCCCAGTGGTTCTTTGATGGTACATGTGAGAGAGAGAGAGAGAGTGTGTGTGTGTGTGTGCGCGCGCGTCTGCGTGTATGTTTAACCCATTTAGCTCTAGAATTATTGAATGCTTTAACCAGTGAAAAATAGCAGATATACAAGCTCACAATTTACAAAACTCAAATTTTGCTTCTGGGTGGTCCCTGGAACTAGATATTTTGAGATGGGTGTCCGTGGCCAAATAAATATCATTTTGGGGGTCCTTCACATGAAGAGGTTTGAGAACTACTGACATAGTAGTCTCTCAAGAACAGACTAACTGAGCTCCAGTTAAGTGAAAAGGACCTTTTCTTTGACGATGGCTTGCCAGATAGGTTTTTCAAAAAATCTTAGAAGGATTCAAAAGACACTTATAGAATCGGGTCAAAATTGTAATTTTCACGATTTTTCAAAAATAGCAGATCTACAAGCTCGCAGCGCGGCACTCGGTGCCGCGCTGTGAGCTTGTATATCTGCTATTTTTTTCAATAGTTAAAGCATAAAACAATGATACGCAATAATGTGTACCCCGTTCTAAATTGTTTAATGTAATGCAGGGACGGCCGCCAGAGCATGTAGCAAAGTCTGTCAGAGAGAAGAGGAGAGGAGAGAAGAGGAGAGAAGCGGGAGGTAATTAAATTAGGGGTGGCACAGCCGCAACCTGCAGTCTAAACGAGGCTCGGGGGATTCCCGTGATCCAAGACACTCATTGTTTCCGTCCTCTCAGAAACACGGGGTACGGCTACGGCTTTACCCCGCGAGACTCCCGAGGAAATCACGGCAGCGGCAGAAACGTGGCTGGCAAAATCCTCATAACCAAACGCATGATTGCGATTGAAATTCACGAGCGCGGCGGGGCCCAATGGCTGCGTATACAATCGGAATAGCTAACGCTCACGCGTGTCCACAGAGCGGCGCGTGCAATTATGAAGGGCTCGTGAGCGCGGCGGCGGAATGCTAACGTGCTGGGCTTGTTTTAAAAGCCGGGACAAGATTCAAATCTGTCAGCCGATGCCCTTTGAGACCCCCTCCTCGCAATAAAGTTACCAGGGCCCCCGAGCCTGCTGGGAAGGCTTCATTGAGGAGATATCACACCAGCTTGCTCCTGGAGCCTGAACCCATATAACATGGCAGACATGACAGAACGTCTCTCTAACAGCGCAGGGAGAACAGACTTGATTGCGGCGCTACACCTCAAACGGGGGGTTAAGTTTATACCTACAGTAGGGATGGGACGATATGAACATTTCATATCACGATTATTGTGACAAAAGAAATCACGATTTACGATATTATCGCGATACTCAAAATCCATTATCCTGGGGCGGAACATTTGCCAAAAATAGCAGTTCTACAAGCTCAAAACGCGTAATTGGTAAAAGTACCTTTTACCAATTATAGAGGGTTTAAGTGGTACCGGATATGCAGCTCGGCAAATAAAAGATGAATTGATCCCAGTGCACGTCGGAGGACGATATCACGATAAATGAAATCTCCACGATACGATTATCGTGAGTGTTTTTTATTCCGATAAACGATAATATCGCGTATCGTCCCATCCCTAGAACAGACTTGATTGCGGCGCTACACCTCAAACGGGGGGTTACGTTTATACCGTACCATTGAGGGTTAGGGGTGTATTCTAGTCTGACAGCTGGGCTTGGAGCCGTGCCTTCTGTGTAACAATAGTCCAAGCTGCAACAGGCAAGAACGGCTTAACTGGAAGAGAGATTTATGGCACGCCCGTGATGGGAAGCTGGCCCGGTTTCAGCACTTCAACGCCCATAGAAAGAGAGAGAGAGAGAAAGGAAAGGAAAAGAAAAAGGACATATAGATCAGGGGTCTTCAACGGGGGGTCTGGGACCCCTAAGGGGTCCTCAGAGTTACTACAGGGGGTCCTCCAAATCTTCGTGTGATAGGATCATGTTTTTTTACATCAATCACTAGAACCCTAGCATCCCATTCTAGTGGAACATTAGCCAAAAAAATAGCCGATCTACAAGCTCACAACTTGTAGATCTTGTAGAGCTTGTAGATCTATTTTTTGGCACAGAGGATTGGTGTAGAGGGAAACTAATTGCAGACTAGTAGGTATTGACAGTTCAATTGGTCTGAAAATACACATTAATCCAACCTACACAGATGATACTGTGCTGTCAAACAAGTCTAAGCTGTATAAGAAATCGATGACCATTTGCATAGATATGTAGTGGGGGTCCCTGCTTCATCTCTCTCTCAGCTAAGGGGTCCTTGGCCTGAAAACGTTGAAGACCCCTGATATACTGTGGATGGAACGATCAGAGCAATAAAAAAAGAAGCCTCTTGCAGTTTAAAGAAAAAATAATAATAATCACACAAATCTAAAGCGTCGCTTTCCCTTGATCAACCAGCTCCTTGAGAATGTCTTTGAGCTGGTGGAGTGTGTGAAAAATGCCAAGGCTGTACAGGATGTACATAGTAGGGCATTAACGAAAAAGTCAAGTCGACTTCATTACACAAGTCGACTCCCAAAAGTCGAAGTTGAAAACACAATCTCTTGTATTTTTTTCTATCATTATTTTTGCTCCATGTGTCGTCTGTACAGCATTCAAACAGTAGGATTGCTTGTTGTCAAGGACGGAATGATCCAATATTACAGCGCTACATTACATTAGTATAACATGGTTCTATTGTGAAAATAACAGATCTACATGCTCACAACGCCTCGCGATGCGAGGCGTTGTGAGCATGTAGATCTGCTATTTTCACATTTTCTGCCTCTATATATTTGACAATTTGGACAATGTTTTGTCATTTTAGAGGTATTAAAAAAGTCTTTAAAATGGCACTTTAGAAATGTGAAGATACCCTCTATAAACTTTATGTTGGTTTGTTTATAGTTGAGTGAGAAAACAATGTTGCACATTAAGTTAATCATCTGGGGACCCCCCACGATAATTGGGGGGAGTCGTGTGTGACGTGATGACGTCATCAAACGATAAAGTCGACTTCAACTCAACTTTTTACCGAGTCGAGTCGACTTGCAAAAATCACAAGTCGTTAATGCCCTAGTACATAGCAGCGGCAGCCATGATGATCCACTCGGCCCCACTCTTGTTTCCAGACTGCCAGACTACGCCACGGGCCATCTGAGCCCCCCCCCCCCCACCCCCCACCCCACCAGAGGACGGCGGTATTTCCATCATCGCAAATAAATGAGGTGGATAATTTCATCAGGCTCTCACAGCACACTTGGGGTTAAAGGGGGAGGTCTGCTCCTGATGGCAGCCCCCTGCCTTTGCCTACCCCAAAGCTCCCACGGGGCAGTGTTATCATACCCCTGAGTGCGAGGGGGGGGGGGGGGGGGGGGGGGGCAGTGGGGGGCAATAGCGGCACAGAGCGGAACCCTGTGTAGCTGGCCGGGGCCAAGCAGGTGTGTCCTTGCGACTTGGCGAAAGTTTGGGGATGCTCCCTCTCTCTCTCTCTCCCCTCCCTCTCTCTCTCTCTCTCTCTCTCAATGGTATATAGCCCCCTACTAGCGCCCCATCCAACCACCCACCTACCGCCGCTGAATACACACCGAGCTCCTATTAATCCCATTATGCAAATAGCTGTGATAAATCGCACAGGGGTTTTTCTCTTCTGCTCCCTCCACTCCCCTCTCTTCTCTCCCTCGCTCCTCTCCTTGTTCGGCCACGTCTTCCTCACAATGCCACCACACGGCGCATTTTCCTGCTCCTCAATTAAGAGAGAGCCGCGAGGTCTACGAGGGGAAGGCAAGTCGGTGCCAAGTGTTTTGTTTTTTCAGGGAGTGAAGTGAAGAGTGGTGGTGGGTGGATGGGTGGGGAGTTGACGGGGTGGTGGGGGGGCTCTCAGCTGGCGGTGCCATAGGGAGGCTATGACAGATTGGCATCCAGCGTAGCTGTGACCCGGACAAGGACAATTGGCGGGGTGGGTGGGTGGTGTGGGTGGAGGGATTGTGGGTGTTGGTCTACTGTGAGTCCAAAGGAGTTGAGGCAATGCGGCAAAAAACACACTCTCGGACGGGCACGGGGCGGGGAGAGAGAGCGCTGCTGCATGGGACGGGGACTTGTGGAGTTGTTGGAGCCAACTCCAAAGAAGACCCCCCGATACCCACAACCCCCCTCTGTTCAGACATCTGGAGATTAGTCACACCTGTGAAAAAAAAGAAGGGTTTGGCATCGGACCCAAACTGCTGTTTCTCCCTGAGTACAATACTGTACACTGCACTGTACTGTAGTGTATAATATATATGAGGTTTGTTTCATGGCGCCCTTGAGAGGGGATTGTGTGTGTGTGCAGGGGCGTCACAAGGGGGGGGGGGGGGGGGGGGGGGGGGGAGTGGGACTGAGTTACTAGGGCCCGAGGTGGAGGGACCCTAATTATTTTATACTTTAGCTATTGAAAAATAGCAGATATACAAGCTCACAGCGCCACGCTCACGCTGTGAGCTTGTCGATCTGCTATTTTTTAAGTCGTGAAAATGTGTACAACTCTTTGAATATATGATGTATTTTTTAAGCGAACATTTGTAACTAAAATTCTGCTTCTGGGGGGTCCCTCTGGAACTAAATATGTTGAGATGGTGGTCCGTGGCCAAATACATATCATTTTAGGGGTCCTTCACATGAAAAAGTTTGAGCACCACTGACAGAAAATTTGAAATATGAAATATTCTAAGATTTTCACGATTTTTCAAAAATAGCAGATCTACAAGCTCGCAGCTTGTAGATCTTGTAGATCTGCTATTTTTCAATAAAGCACAGGGGCCCCACAGTGAATCCTTGTACCCAGGGCCCGGAATTTGGTGCGACACCCCTGTGTGTGTGTGTGTGTGTGTTGGGGGGGTCTGGGTGAATGGATCTCTGATGCCAAACGGCTGGTGCGTCTGGGAACAGCTGAAGGAGAAGGGGACAAGTGCAGTATGTTGGAATCGAGGGGGCATGTCAGGCAATTGTAACGACGGCCGGAGCGGGGCTGGGGGTTGAGGGGGAGGGGTCAGCGACACTGGAAATATTGCCAACATTTGTGCCTGCCGCTGGACGACGTGCCCACTCGCTCGCCGAGGGATTGTCTGGCATGCTCTCTCTCTCTCTCTCTCTCTCTCCCCCATGTCTTTCATACAGACAGGGACGTGCAGAGAATGTTAGAGAGGCAGGGGCTGAAATTTCTAAAAGGGCCTTTTAGTGGAAATATAACGCGACGCGTTGTGAGCTTGGAGGTCGGCTATTTTCAGTTGATACCACAACTGAAAACTTGATACCACACTAAACTGAGCATAAAAAGGCAATAATGTGGCATACCGGCATGGATTTCTAAACAGAGAAGGAAATTGGGGACTGCCCCATAGGTCGAACTCCCGTTGGGTCGAACAGCGTCGGCAGGTTAGATAATCACCCGTGAGCGTCGGCAGGTTCCGCGAGCGTCGGCAGGTTAGATAATCACCCGCGTCATGAGGTTAGGTTTAGGGTTAGGGTTAGAGTTAAGCATAGTTTTACTGAGGTTAGGATTAGGGTTTGGGTTAGAGTTTGGTGGTCGATCCAAAGGGTGTTCGACCTAATGACATGTTACCAAGGAAATTCTTTCAATATAAGATGCTGCATTCAAGTTCAGGAGAATTTGGACAAGGCAATTCTCTCGAATGCTGTCTTCAGGTATGACATGGAAAGGAATCTGGGGCATTTGCATTTCTTTCACCATAGTGAAAACTGTATTCATGGTCTGGAGAGGGCACTTTTTTACAGAATATTTAATAGGGCAGGGGCTCAAGCCCCCTTTGATTATCTATGTGTGCACGTGCCTGCATGCAGAGATGCAAGTAGAGTTCAAATATTCATCGACTTTCTTTTTCTTTTTTTTTCCTGAACACCCACCCGCCCCACGCTGGCTTGCCGGCGGATGCCTGGGAGCCGAGGCGCGTGACAACAATGGAGATGTGAGGAGAGAAGTGTTCCAAGTCCTCACTCGCTGCCGTGTCCTTTTGAACCGGCTGTCCCCACGCGCCCACCCAGACCAGACGCCTCCGCCGCAGAAGTCGCAGGCTAAGTAGAACGGTCAACAGACCGATCGATAGGACATCCAGGCCCCCGACACTAACACACACACACACTAAGGATGGGACGATATGAAAATGTCATATCACGATGATTGTGACGGAAGATATCGCGATTTACGATATTATCAAAATCAAAATCCATTATCCTGGGCTGGAACATTTGCCGAAACGCAACGTGACGCGTTGTGAGCTTGTAGATCGGCTATTTTTTTGGCAAAGATACCCTCACAAAAACATGCAGTAATCCTGGTCTCTATACTGCCTTCCCCTGGCCAGCCGGGGTGCCTGATGGAAGAGAAAGGAACTGGTTGGAATAATGTGTTCCTTCCACGCGCTACGTCCATACCGGGGAAATCCCCACTGTCAGGTGAAAAGAAGCAACTTGGACTACTCACGCATTGAAGGAAGCATGAGGTCAGGCCGTTGTCTCCCCAGGCGCGGCAGAGGGAGAGCAGAGCCCAGGATTACATAGGCAATTGGGCACTGGGTGAAAATGGGTTACAAAATCGTGGGATAAAAATTATAAGTAAAAGAAAAGACATTTGATAAAGAGTGAAAAAAAGACTGGTACCGGATATGCAGCTCGGCAAATAAAAGGTGAATTGATTCCAGTGCATGACGGAGCACAGTATCACGACAAATGAAATCTCCACAATACGATTATCGCGTTAAAACGCGATAAACGATAATATCGTGTATCGTCCCATCCCTAACACACACACACAAACTTACTTACATTTACGGCTCTTCATGCGCGCACTCTGCCACGTGGCTGACACTCGAGGGGTTCAGCCGACAAAATCACTCGGTAATGATCCTGACAGTCGGCTAATACGGCACTTTTCTGAAGATGAAGCTGTGTCTGGTGGACTGGGAGCGTGGGCCGGGAGCGATCACGGGTGGGGGGGCTGTAGAAGACTCATTGATTAGCAATCAACAACTGTTGAAAAATCCATCGGAACGCCAGTGCGTTGCCTCGCTCCAATCAATAAGACGAGATTTTCATTTGTGTCCCTAAGCCTTGTCGTCAATAGATCCTCGTCTGCGGACGGCCAGCTGTGCACGCCGTCATTACTCCTCCCAGGGGTGTCACACCAAATTCTGGGCCCTGGGTACAAGGATTCACTGTGGGCCCCCCATGAATGTTCTTCATGGGGGGGTTAACCCATTTAGACTGGGAACGCATTTTTACGCATCATTTTGTGCTTTATAGTTATACTATTGAAAAATAGAAGATATAGAAGCTCATGGTGCGGCACCGAGTGCAGCGCTGCGATAGATCTTAGCTTGTAGATCTGCTATTTTTGAACAGTTGTGAAAATGTGTGCAAGTCTTTGAATATTTCAAATCCTTCTAAGGTTTTTTGAAAAACCTACGTTTCTATGTCAGTGGTGCTCAAATGCTTTCATGTGAAGGACCCCCAAAATGACATGTATTTGGCTACTGACCCCCATCTCAAAATATTTCGTTCCAGGGACCCCCCCAGAAGCAAAATTTGAGTTACAAATGTTCTATTAAAAAATACATATATTCAAAGATTTGCACACATTTTCACAACTTTTCAAAAATAGCAGATCTACAAGCTCGCGCGCTGTGAGCTTGTATATCTGCTATTTTTCAATAGATAAAGTATAAAATAATGAAGCTTGTATATCTGCTATTTTTCAATAGATAAAGTATCAAATAATTAAGGCCCCTCCACCTTGGGCCCTGGTAACTCAGTCCCACTTTCTCTTCCCCTTGTGACGTCCCTGCTCCTCCTCTCAACTGGTAAGAATCACAGTGAGTTGACAGTAGTCATCTCACATCATTGATCTCCGCTGAGTGGATTCACACATCACTACAGTAGGCTGAACGCTATCAATACCATATCTACTATCTGAAGAGAATGCGAGTGGCTAGACCCCCCCCCCCGGGCCTCCCCCTCCCCCCCGGCTTATTGGAAACCAGACGAGGGCCTTAGCGGCTCGTTTAGCGTCAAAAGTGAGCGAAGGTAAATGGATTTCTTTGTTACGGAACTGCTCGAGTTGAATCAATTTTAGACAGAAGGCAAAAATAATAATACAAATGCGCTGTTTTATGGCTGACGGTATGACAGTCAAAATGAATGAGTAGTCATTGATCGACCCTTTTATCCTGTCTTAAGACAATAGCTTTAACCACTTGAAACCTAGCATCCCTATTGCAGGGGTGAACAGAATAGATTTGGTGTGTAGAGCAGTGGTTCTCAAAGTGGGGTCCAGGGAGCCCCAGGGATCCCTGGGGTGGTCCCCAGTTAAATTAGAGAATATGTAGCACTAAAATCTATTTAACTTATTGAGCAGTGCTCCTGGAAGGGAAAAACGTGTTAAAAAAATGTCCAGGGCTTAAGTAAACTGAAGCGTGGCCTAGATATGGCCTACATCTTGGCACAAACGGCTCAAAGTTTGTTGTACCCCAGGGTCCTATTGGCCAAGTTTCGCAGGACACACTGATTAGCTAGCGGGACGCTTGATGAAATTGGACGAGCTGTGAAGTATGTTTACTGTAAGTCTACAGCTCTCTCTCTCTCTCTGTGTGTGTGTGTGTGTGTGTGTGTGTGTGTGTGTGTGTGTGTGTGTGTGTGTGTGTGTGTGTGTGTGTGTGTGTGTGTGTGTGTGTGTGTGTGTGTGTGTGTGTGTGTGTGTGCGCGCGCGTGTCTGTCTTGTTGAACAAAATGAATGTGGTGTTGTAGCCTAATAATGCAGCCAACTAACTGCAGTATTGGGTGGATTGTTTAGCTCTGCTAGGCTAGTGGTGTTGTACAAAGCAGCTAGGTAGACTAACTAGCAGCACATAAAGCAAAGTCCAAAGTCTGTCCAATTGTGGAACACAGACAGATTGTGTATGGCCTGAGGCTTCTCTCCTAAAATGTTTATAACCACACATAATAACTACATTTTTGCATGAATAGCAGCTCTATAAAAACAGAACAGTTTTGCAGTGCAATGCATTGTGATCTTGTAGATTGTCATTTTTGAGTGTGGATTTGACCAGGAGTCTGCTTAACTTATTTTAATGAATATAATGTAATGTTGTCAAATGTTGTTTTAGGAGCATATGGGCAAAATAGAAGTAAAATATTTAAAGGAAATATGTTTTTCCCCACTGCCTAAGCCAAAATTCACAGCACAAAAATAAAAACTGGAAATAAAAAAATAGACCCATGTAGGAACTGCAGGGATGTGACGCTTGATCTATGTAGACCAATGTGGGCCAGCCCACGTCGTGGTTCCCATGCCCAGTTATCCCACATGTAGCCAGTGTGGAAACCATGTGGGCTAGCCCACTTCCAACCCAGGCCCAGTTAGCCCACATGTAGCCCATGCAGAAACCACGGGGGCCAGCCCACTTCCATCCCATGCCCAGTTAGCCCACATGTAGCCCATGCAGGAACCACGTGGGCCAGCCCACTTCCAACCCAGGCCCAGTTAGCCCACATGTAGCCCATGCGGAAACCACGTAGGCCTGCCCACTTTCATCCCATGCCCAGTTAGCCCACATGTAGCCCATGCGGAAACCACGCGGGCCAGCCCACTTCCATCCCATGCCCAGTTAGCCCACATATAGCCCATGCAGGAACCACGTGGGCAAGCCCACTTCCAACCCAGGCCCAGTTAGCCCACATGTAACCCATGCGGAAACCACGTAGGCCAGCCCACTTTCATCCCATGCCCAGTTAGCCCACATGTAGCCCATGCGGAAACCACGCGGGCCAGCCCACTTCCATCCCAGGCCCAGTTAGCCCACATGTAGCCCATGCGGAAACCATGTGGGCAGCCAACTTCCATCCCATGCCCAGTTAGCCCACATGTAGCCCATGCGGGAACCACGTGGGCAAGCCCACTTCCAACCCAGGCCCAGTTAGCCCACACGTAGCCCATGCGGGAACCACGTGGGCCAGCCCACTTCCAACCCAGGCCCAGTTAGCCCACATGTAGCCCATGAGGCAACCACGTATGCCAGCCCACTTCCATCCCATGTCCAGTTAGCCCACTTGTAGCCCATGCGGGACCCACGTGGGCCAGCCCACTTCCATCCCATGCCCAGTTAGCCCACATGTAGCCCATGCGGGAACCACGTGGGCCAGCCCACTTCCATCCCAGGCCCAGTTAGCCCACATGTAGCCCATGTGGGAACCACGTGGGCAAGCCCACTTCCAACCCATGCCCAGTTAGCCCACATGTAGCCCATGCAGGAACCACGTGGGCCAGCCCACTTCCATCCCAGGCCCAGTTAGCCCACATGTAGCCCATGTGGGAACCACGTGGGCCAGCCCACTTCCATCCCATGCCCAGTTAGCCCACATGTTGCCCATGCGGGAACCACGTGGGCCAGCCCACTTCCATCCCATGCCCAGTTAGCCCACATGTAGCCCATGTGGGAACCACGTGGGGAAGCCCACTTCCAACCCATGCCCAGTTATCCCACATGTAGCCCACGTGGGACCCATGTAATTTGCCCACTTCAAGCCCATGCCCACGTGGTACCCAAGTAGCCCACCTCGTACCCATGCGGGACCCATGTGGGCGTGCTGGCTGGGTGGCGACCACTAAGAGTTGAGGCCTTACATTTTGTATAACACGGTTCTATTGAGAAAATAGCAGATCGGCTATTTTCACAATTTCTGACTCTGATATTTGACAATTTGGCCAATGTTTGATTTGTCATTTTAGAGGTATTAAAAAGTCCTTAAGTCCTTGTCACTTCAGAAATGCACCCTCAATACACTTAAAATATATGTTGGTTTGTTGTGAGAAAACAATGTTGCACATTAAGTTAATCATCTGAGGACCCCCCGAACGACCCACAGCAGGTTGAGAACCACTGGTCTACAGGATGTGCAGTGAGCTGGCAGTAGTGGATGTGGTGGTACAGTACAGTGAGGTACAGTAAGCAGTAGATCCCCCCCCCCCGTGCCATTACTCAGTGGAAGATGACACCACACCAGTCAAGCTGGTCAGGGGAAAGGCGGCCCGTTGGGCCATGAGTCACTTCAATCTGGGGCCGGAGCGGGAGTCCATCACGCTGCAGGGAGAACACGTTGACGATCCAGACAGACTGCGGGATGACAAAATATCCTGTCACGCAGCGAGGGGCGCGGCCGGTATGCGAGGCATGTCTGGCTGGATTTAATCATAGTTGACGTGCACGCGGAACGCGCGCAGGCACAAAAGTGATGAAAGCGCATGGGTGGGGGTGCGTGCCGCGCGCGCGACACACACAGAGAGAGAGACAAACACACATTTAAACTGGAGAACACAAAAACACGTGCGTGAACTCAGATGTATAAACAGGCACGGCTGCATGATGTAATTAAAGCGGTCTTCTCGGATGATTACAGGGGGGAGACAGACGAGGGGCAAGCTGAGCTGCACATACAGACAGACAAAATGCTCAGTGAGTGCATGCCAGACAGCCAGCTAGACAATGAGAGGGCGAGCTGTGAGCTGCCCATCCCCAGCTCTCCGTCGCAATAATGAGTCAACGCGCGCTGCTGCCTGCTTGGCACGGCTGGCACCATTTTGTTCTCTCCGCTGTCCTCCTCCTCTGAGGGCAGCGCGATGATGAGTTATTTTTCTGCAGCTTGGCACAGCATGGCGCTTTCAGCTCCCCAGATGGTCTTCACGGTGATTCAGTTAGGCGCCTTGTCTGTTGCTGGGCAGCATGTGTGGGCCCACCGAAAACATCACACACGCGCGCACGCACGCACACACACACACACACACACACACACAGGAACGGACGGAAGGCTGGACAGACGGACAGGCAGGCAGACGTGCGTGCACACGCACAGATACACACGCGCACACGGTTATCTGCTCAACATTCTGCAGGAAAGATAAATGAATTGGTTCAACTTTTCCCCCATAAAAGATTCGAATGAATTATCAGACATGAATTATGAAGTAGATCTCATAAATAGAGCTACTTCCTTTTCAATAAGAGTATATCGTCGTTGTCGTGTGAAAACCTTGTATGTCCAAAACCGTTCGTTTTGCATTTTTCATTTTAAAAATGATTTAAACTAGTGAAAACAGCCGATCTACAAGCACATGAGGGCTTTACTTTGCGAAATAACGTACAAATGTGAAACTTGGAGATACAAGGTTTCCACCCGACAGTGACGATATGGATTTGAGGAAAATAGGTGGAGCATGTTGTGGAAAAACACAATACGATAAAATAACACTCACAGACATCACTGATGTCAGTCTTGTGTGTGTATTTCATTATCCACAACTAGCAATTTAATGTAGAGCAAAACAAGGCATTCCACATGTTTTTTATATTGCTGGAGTGTTTTTGATAATGGAGTGTTGTCCCAGAACAGAATAAGATATGTCGCTTTGACCATGATGTCAGGATATACAAGTTAGTTATTTATTTTCAACATTTTAATCTTCTTGTATTTAAGAAACCAAATTAAATGTGTGCTTAACACCTTCTAAGCCTGGCCGTACTCCCTCGGACTTCCTACTGGGTCCCATCAGCCACACGTCTATTCCCGGACTTTTGATATAAATTATAATAATAAAAAAAACAAACATCGGAAATTCTTCTCTGTGTCTTTTTGGAGCTATCTGAAACGGTTAATATGCTCTGACAGTCATTTTCTGGTGCTGGGTGTGATACTCCTAATATCCAGCAGGCCACGCCGTTGACTCACATTCTGAATGGATGGCTGGCCAGGAGGAGCCTCATCCTCTCCCCAGTGTTGTAACTCAACAAGAAGCTCAAACAAGATGGCTGGTCTTTGTCTCTGTTCGTGGATCGCGGTTTCAATCACGTTCGGGCGCCGCTTCTCTATCGCTCCTTTCCCTGCTTCGCCGCACGTAAACGAATGGAATTGATCTCCCCTCCGCCTCGCCAAAGTAAGATCGCCGACCTCTGCAGGATGAATATGTACGCTGTGTCGAGCACTCCATTACGTGTTGTTATCATGTGGGCTTTGTTTTTTTAAAACATGTTTGTAAATAAATGGCTTATTTCTTCGGCGCTACCTCTGTTCAGAGGGTTCTGCCGCGGCTTGCAACGTGTTAAAGGTGATTTATAGGCAATAGAACACAAGCCTACAACATGTGTGAGGCACATTGTTGTGAGATTGTAGATTGGCTATTTAAAAAAACTAGAAGCTCGGACAATTTGAATAAAAAATTAGTATTTGTTTTATGTCGATACTTTATACTTTTACCAGGTACATTTTTGATACCAGGCTACCAGAAAATGTTATCACTTCTTCCATCCCTGGTGGAGGGACTTGACAGGAGCCCGGCTTGCCAGTCTAACCTGCTGTTTCTTGAGTCGGTATGAGGGCAAGCAGGCCCTGGCAAGTGCCTCCTGCCCTGTGCCTGGTGAACCAGTGGGGGGTGCGAGCGCAGGCCTTGGCCCTGTGTCAGCGATGTGCGCTCCAGCAATAGAGCCGGCAGCACGCCAGGAGATGACAGCATCTCACTGTCGTCTCTGGGAGTCATAAATCTTCCCCCGGCTCTGGATTTGCGCAGGCGGGAGAATACACTATTGTCCAAAGCGCGCAACTCGGGCCCAGCTGTTCAGCTCGGAATATCCATATTTAACCCATTCAGGAGAAAACAAAAGGCTCCACGAGGCGAGGAAAATCCAGGACAAACTCAAGAGAGCCAACTTATCTTGTTTTTTGAGGCTCAGATCATTAGACGAATCCCTTTGGTGACACCAAGGCACTTCTCACTTTGGCTCGAAAACGCTTTCTATTTGCATATAGCACCTAAAAGATTCCCAGCGGTTAAAAACATGTGAGTCTTCTGCATTCGGATCCTCTCCCAGTTCCTCAGGAGCCCGTCAGTTTCCTGCATGTTTTTCCAATTAGCGCATGCACCGTTGCCATGGCAAAGCTATAAACCATGGCTGGCCCCGGATATTCCACCTGGTGGCGTTAACCCCACTTCTCGCCGCACACGTTATTCCTCCGAGAACAGTTTCAATTAGAGGCACAAGACCTGCCATTACTCACCAGTTGAAATGTACATTAGTCACCTCTAAACACGTGTGCAAGCGGCGCTTGCCTACTGTATGTGCAAGTGCAGACAAGACATAGCATTGTTGTCAGAGGAAGAAAGACAAAGGGGGTGAAAAGCTTTCTGTGTTTTCATTTAAAAAGTGAGAGGTTCAGCGCTGTGACTAATGAATACATGAGGGAGCATCGCTCTGGATTGCCGGTGACTTTAGGGCCTTGTTGTAATCAGTGCAAAATGCATACCAAATGTTCCCAATTGATCATGTGTGCCAGAGCACTTTTATTGTTCATACCAAGAACATTTCCTGCTCCAAGAAGCTAAGTAAGGACACAGTGTGACTTGGGGGCCCGTTGGGCCCACTGAGAAAGCGCTGTAAACCAGTCAGTCAATCATTCAATCAAACGTTATGCTGACGTCAGCCGCGCATTCTCAGGTGCAGGGTTTTATTACGGGCTAGACTCGCGTCTGCCAGTGTTGGCTATCTGGTTCGCCGGGTTGAGCATTTCAATGAAGAGGAACCAAATTACACTATTTTTGTTTGTTGTACGTCAAATATAGCCTGGTTTCCAGCCTGTTTGTGCTCCGTTCAGCGATTTGTTTTCTCTCTCCGTACTATAGTCTGGGGGGGATTCATTTGACTCGTATTTCAGGAACAAGTTGTGACGTAGGCGTCGTCGTTGCTGATTGGATGTTGTTCCAACGAATCAGAGTAGGGTTAGGGTAGCTACGTCATCAGCCAGCCAATACAGACTGGTGTATTTGTCCCGCCCCACACCACAGACCAATCGGAAGCCGCGGTGGCTGGAAAGCCACGTGGTGTTGTTCCAACGAATCTGAGCCAGCCAATACACTGGTGTGTTTGACAGACATCACCAAAGACCAATCGGAAGCCACGGCTGTGTGAATCCCGCTTCTATGTCCCACCTCCCCTTGGAGATAGGAGGCTCTCCAGACTGTAGTGCGGAGAGAGAAAACAAATCGCCGAACGGAGCACAAACAGGCTGCAAACCAGGCTACGTCAAATAGTGAAAATAGGCAATCAACAAGGTCATAACACCTCACAGTGCAACGCATTGTGAGCTCGTAGATCCGTTACTTTCGACGAATAATATTCAGCAACCGTTCCCCTATAACAGGGGTCTTCAACAGGGGGTCCGGGACCCCTAAGGGGTCCTCAGAGTTACTACAGGGGGTCCTCCAAATCTTTGTGTCTTTTTTATATTAACCACTAAAGTCCACTAGTGTCCATATTTTGAGAACTTTAGCCAAAAATAGCAGATCTACAAGCTGACAACGCCTCGCAGCGCGAGGCGTTGTGAGCTTGTAGATCGGCTATTTTTGGCAAAAACGTTTGGTGTAGAGAGGAAAAAGAGCAGACTAAGTACAGAGTGAAATGTCAAGTTATGTACTGACGGTTCAAGTGGTTAAATACGCATCTGGAAACACAAATTGACATGAATCCAAAATACAATGATGATTGTGCTGTCAAACAATGAAATTATATGGAATCTATGAAAAGATGTGGGGGTCCCTGCTTCATCTCTCTCAACTTAGGGGTCCTTGGCCTGAAAACGTTGAAGATCCCTGCCCTATTATGACTGAACCGGAATAGGGACGCTATGGTTCGTGTTGTGAACCGGGGAGACCGCCATCACCATCGTGTGAGTGTGGGCATCCATATTCACGGAATCGCCGGCATCCAATGAGAGTGTGTGTGCGCTAGCTGCAGTAGACAGACGAGACTATGGGGGTGGGGCTGAGGGGATGAGGGCCTGGGGGGGGGTGGTGTAGACCCACCCCTCGCAGCTGTGAAGTCCATGCCTAGCTCGTGCCCACCCTCCTCCTCTTGGCTCGCTCTACCCGGCTGTCTAGGACAGATTACGCTGGCATGCGTCCAGGACAGTGCCAGGCCCTCGCGGAGTGTTCCTCGTCAACAGAGCGCCCTTTGTGCTGAAATGACAAACCACAAAGTCAAGCCAACATCTGCAGCATAATGGAGGGGAGGGGCTGGGTGGAGGTGGGGGTGGGGATGGGAGGGTAAGAGGGCCAGGGTGGAATGGCAGGGCAAGATGGGAGTGCAAAAAAAGGTGAAAAAAGAAGGCTGTAGCCAGTGGTGTAAAGTAACTAAGTACATTTAATTAAGTAATGTACTTTTTTGAGGTATTTGTACTTTACTTGCATATTTCCAACCTTTCTACTCCACTGGATCTCGGATCCTAATGCTGTTCTTTTACTCCACTACAATTATTTGAAAACTTTCGTTACTTATTACTTTGCAGAATATATTATAATATTATAAAACATACATAAACCACTTTAGCCCTATTTATAGGCTGTTTGAAAATAGACGATCTACAAGCTCACAATGCGTCGCATCAGATCTGCTATTTTCAAACATTTTGTACTTTTACTTTTGGTGCTTTAAGTACATCTTGATGCCAACACTTTTGTACTTTCACTCAAGTACATTTTTAATTCCAGACTGTTACTTGTAACAGAGTGTTTCTACATTGCAGTAGTGTTAAGTAAAACATGTCGGGTACTTTTTCCACCACTGGGGGTAAGAAGGGCCAGGGTGGAATGGCAGGGCAAGAGGGGAGTGCAAAAAGAGGGGGGAAGACAGAAATGCTGTAGCACACAGCGGGATGCAGTCAGCAGCTCAGCGCAGAAACGTCTGGATAATGTTGAGCCGATGTGCAACACAAAAATATTTCACACTGTAGGAAAAGGAAAATGTCCTGACAGCATAGCGAATACAGAGCATTCTAACCAGCATGGGAGCGAAAAGCGTGGATGAGGCAAGGCTGGAGCAAGATGTTTGGCACCATGGAATCAAAGTAGCCAACCGCAGCATGTCACATATAGTGACTACACACCAGCGAACCAGTGTTCAGAGCTAGACACTGACAGTGCTGCACGTTTTATGAAAGCCGCATTTAATGATAACGGTTGTTCTTAAAAAGCCAAGTCTTTTAATTCCGCTTAATGTGTGCTATTGTGCAGTATTATACCGGATTCAATTCAGGGAGATACATTAGGGATATTTCAGCATAAGATTGAGTGTCCAATGAAGAGTTTATTCGATAATATATTTGTGATGCTGACATGAGAATTTAACCTTTCAAAAATGTACAGTATGATCAAACATCAAGGTGAAGTTATTAATTAACAGCCAAAAGGTCAACTATGGCCACGTTTTAAAGCTCCAATCAATTAAAGCT
This sequence comes from Nannobrachium achirus, assembly GCF_963921795.1. Lineage (NCBI taxonomy): Eukaryota > Metazoa > Chordata > Actinopteri > Myctophiformes > Myctophidae > Nannobrachium > Nannobrachium achirus. Next base: position 47,211,184 of record NC_137818.1, read on the forward strand.
ACAATAATAGTTGTATTTCCCTTGTCTCCCTCTCCTGACAGAGAAAGGTAATTGCAGCTAGGACCAAACTTCAATAAAGATGGCGGCATGTCTAATGTCCAATCCGGTGTGCGGTCCTCTTCAGGTAACATTATTGACAATGTCAACCAGCAGTGCTAACTGACACCAGGGTAAAGATTTCTTGATGGAATTGTAGGGAGAAACTACTTGCAACCACTACAGATTTGTTAATTAAATTATATTAACATTAATTAACATTAACTCTACCACACAGATTAAGATTAACATAACATTTTATTAATTAAAATAAGTTCTGGATTACAGCTTTAAATAAGGGAATTATTGCGACCGAAGGTCATAGTTTACCATGAGAAATGTCACAGATTGTCCACGTCCGTGTAGACGTGTGTGTACAATTTTTTACAGTCTATGGGTTGGTTGGCTGGTTCAGATAGGGATCTCCATGTATGGGCATAAACGATAATGTATGTTGTGATGACATGGGAACCACTCTAACAGAATCCCTTTTATGCCCATATATGGAGATCCCTGATGTCCTATATTTAAGAGGACTTCATTTGGGAATGGCCATATATGGAGGAAGACAGCCCATATCTGTGTGGCTGGTTCAGACAAGGATCTCCATGTATGGGCATAAAAGGGATGTACAGTACATGGATCTCCATAGAAGGGTAACTGGTCCGATATACATCACTGGCCAGATGGCCAAGAATTGGCACGACCCCGCCCTTGTCGCATGTCGCCCTTAGGCGTCTTACTAGTTTATACTGGCTCTCACATCACATGCATCTGTGGCGTGTCGCTTATTGGCTCTCACATGGGTGTGTGTGTGTGTGTGTGTGTGTGTGTGTGTGTGTGTGTGTGTGCGCCGTATTTAGAAGCTCTATTGTTTGCGACCTGACACTTCTCGCCATTAGGGTGTGTTACTTGTTTTCTTTTGAATATTTTGTCACTTATTTCCTTTTTTTCCCAGTTTTTTTCCATCATGCCCACCCACTGGTTCTGATAAAAATGGCCTAACTTATTTCAGGTGAAAGTATTCTCAGTGTGCTTGTATTTTATCGTGGTGCGGGTATGACATTTAAATGGTTACCAACCAAATTGTCTACAATTAGAAAGCATAACTTTTTACAGTAAATCTAAATCAACTCTCCATTGGCTAAAGATTCATTATATGGAAACAGGGAAACATGAGAGTCCAATACCAATTAGGCCTATGCTGTAATCTGATAAGTGAAGTGAAAGTTTGCACCATTAACTGAAGTGGGAAAAGTTGATCTCACTGGAACACCTGTATTTTACCAGGAGGTCGGACCGTACATCAACTGTGGTGAATAAAAACAGGAAGGAATAATGGAGGCATTCTTAACCAGGTAGACCAACAAGGCCTACTGGAGCAACTTACCTTGGGGCCCTTAGTCATGTGGGAGCGCTAAGCCTTAATTACTTAACATTCTTAGTTTTATAAGCAGTGAGGCACACATGTGCTCGTTATTCATGTGTGTTTCACCGTGGTGCGTTATTAAACCTTAAAATCTAATTGAGCTCAATTCGCTTTCATTACGGCGAACACTTCTTTGACTTGCACGAGCGCCCTGAAACGAGGTAGGCATAAAAAAGCACACACACACAAAAAAACAGGGGCGTCACAAGGGGGGGGGGGGGGAGTGGGACTGAGTTGCTAGGGCCCAGAGTTACAAGGGCCCAAGGTGGAAGTGGCTTAATTATTTTATACTTTAGCTATTGAAAAATAGCAGATATGCAAGCTCACAGCGCGGCACCGAGTGCCGCGCTGCAAGCTTGTAGATCTGCTATTTTTGAAAAGTCGTAAAAATGTGTGCAAATCTTTGAATAATATGTATTTTTTAAGCGAACATTTGTAACTCAGATTTTGCTTCTGGGGGCGGTCCCTGGAACTAAATATTTTGAGATGGGGGTCCGTGGCCAAATACATATCATTTTGGGGGTCCTTCAAATGAAAAAGTTTGAGCACCACTGACATAGAAACATATTCAAAGACTTGCAATTCTTTTCCAAAAATAGCAGATCTACAAGCTCGCAGCGCAGCACTGAGTGCCGCGCTGCGAGCTTGTAGATCTGCTATTTTTCAATAGTTAAAGTACCCAGGGCCCAGAATTTGGTGAGACACCCCTGCACAAAAAAAAAGCGTGTTCATAGCTTGTGACTAAAGAACTGGAGGTGGGGAAAGGCCCGCTAAAATGTTAATTTATGGCTGTGATTTAGGCTCCACGGCTAAAAGCCGCTTCTCCACTAATGAGCTGCACATGACACTGCCCAGGAGTGGAACAATATATTACACATACCTCTGGTGCATAGTTGAGTAGCACTTCGCCCAAATTCACTACATCTGTGGTAGAAAGTGGTCAACAAGACAATAACTCTTTCCGTGTATACCATCACCTCCTACTGTTATGCCCCTGGACAGTGCTCTTAAAAAGTTGAGAGTATAGACTAGTGTTTCTCAAATGGGGGTATGCGGGCCGGGGGTACTGCAGGGGGTACGTGAGGAAAAAAAAACAGAAAATGGGAATATGTATTTTAGTATTATGGTCAATGATAAAATATTCACAGACTTTGTGTGAACCTGCACTTCTGTAAAATTGTTAAACCAAATTACATCAATACCTTTATTGAAGAGAAAGCAATGTTTATTTGCCAGCATAATGCCGTTTTGAACATATTGGCATGGGAACTGGACTTTTGATGTAAATCTTTCTAAGCAAAATGCTGTAATCAAGGGAAGGGGTACTCGGCTTCAGAAATCAGTATAGCGGGGTACTGCAGCCAAAAAGGTTTGAGAACCCCTGGACTAGAGTGTACAATACCACTGTAAGTGTTGTGACTTTTGTCTGTGCTTAGTACCAACAGGGTAGCTATCAGGGCTGCCAAAATCGGTAGCGTCCATTCTGCAATCTGCCTGTTAAATTAAGAAACATCTTACCGGTATGTGCAAAGTTGACATTTTGGCGGTGCTAAGAATGAAGGTCATGGGGTCACTCAAAATGTATTAGTTAATACAGCATCTAAATCACTTTAACCACTTGAATCCTACAGTATATAATTTACATCGGCTAGCTACAAGGTCACGACAACACATCGCATCTGCTGTTTTCAAAACATCTAGAGATTGTGAACATTTTTGATACATTTTAACAACACAAAAGACAAAACTTGTATGGAGGTCCCTGACCCAAAGTATTGTATGCGGCCAAATTAAATACAATGGGGGTCCTTGACATGAAAATGTTTGAGAACCACTTGAAGCACTAGAGAAAAGGCCATCAGGTCACAAAAAACAAATAGACGTACTGCTGGTTATGTTGTTCTATTACCACACAATGCCAGACATTGTGCCACCAAGCCAAGGTAACAATTAAAATGTACCAAAACTTTAGTAAAGTCACTACAGCAGAGCAGAGACACCATTAGCTAACAAAACCAGTGAAACCAGATCTGTACACTACAGCACAGAACAATGCTTGCAAATACAAAACTTCACACTAGAAGTTTGCAACAGGTTTTCAAAAGTGTCTACTGAGTCTGCTTTTCTAATAAACGGTACAGAGGGTGTTCCACAAAGTGGAACATTTGTAGCCTATTGAGGTACATTTACTTTACTTCGTTATTTAAAAAAAAAAATACTTTAAACTTGTACTCCACTACTGTACATCTCAGAGGCAAATATTGTACTTTTTACTCTGCTTTAGTTATTGATTACTTACCCTATTTTATGCTTCAGCTATTTGAAAATAGCATATTTACAAGCTCACAATGTATACTTAATGCAATGTGTTGTGAGTTTGTACATCTGCTAATTTCAAACGATTTGGACAATTTTATAAAACTTGTGAAATGGGACATTCTGCATAACTAATGAACTTTGGCAATAACCTGCTCCGATTCCACTCCTTGCTGCGTGGTGGTCCGGGCACGCTAGGCTGCAATGCCAGCCTGACAGTGGAATCGAATGCCGTCTCTGATGACCTTTGCTGTGTGTCACTCCCCATCTCTCTTCCCATTGTCCTGTCAGTCTACTGTCCTGTCAATAAAGGCATAAAAGCTGGTAGCAAGGCTGAGACAGGAGGATTGTGTTATTTATAAACAAATGACAAAGGGACAAATGTATGGAAGTGTTCAAAGTCATCAAGTCTTCCCAGGTGGCTAAACCAGTCCTGGGTGCTGGTTGAAGTCCAACTCACTACCTGTACTGTGTGGGCTTTCATACGCCCTTCTTGTTACCTGCCTCTCTTCTCCACAGTACTCCACTATAAGTACACATTTAACTTGTAAAAGTGAGTCCATTAAACCAGGGGTTCCCAAACTATTTTGGCTCAGGACACCCATATAAATATATCTTTCATCCGAGGCACCCCTACATTATATTCAACATTTTCACTCCCAGCACCATATATTTATAGCATATTTTAGCCATTATGTTAGCGAGGAAAACGTTGAGATAATAGCCATTTTGGTTAGAACTGACTGAAAATAACTTTGTACTTCAAGTTTGAATGATTATAAAGTTTTTTAGGGTCCAAAAAAATTCAGAATATTATCAAATCATCTTGTGGCACCCCTGGACTGCCGTCACGGCACCCCAGGGTGCCCAAGCCGTCACCCACTTTGAAAACCCCTGCATTAAACACCCTAACCCCGGTGTCCCTATGTTTTCAAACGCTTTCATCCTTATCAAGATTTTATTTTCTCAAAAATAGTGTAACGCGTGAAGATATTTCGAAATGTTTTCGAAAATGGCAGACCTACAAGCTCACTACACGTTGCAGATCTGCTATTTTCGCATTGACTCCTTGTATGCATGACGCACTGGGCTGGTCTCTCCGCCGCCGCTGGGCGTCGGCCCCCAGGACCGTGACCTCATCATGGAACCCACCCCACCAGTGGAACACTGGAACGCGCCAACCGCAGGATCAAAAGGAGGGAGGGGGGAGGGGGGTCATACTTTAGAAACGGCGTGACACTATGATTTATCGCGTGATTAATAGCAACCATCGAGACGGCGGGGTTCGAGCAGCCTTGGCGGGGCTGCTTTATGTCACGTCTCAGAGTGTTGTCCCGTCCTCAGGGGCGTCACAAGGGGGGGGGGGGGGGGGGGAGTGGGACTGAGTTACCAGGGCCCAAGGTGGAGGGGACTTACGGTAATTATTTTATACTTATGCTATTGAAAAATAGCAGATATACAAGCTGCGAGCTTGTAGATCTGCTATTTTTGAAAAGTCGTGAGAATGTGTGCAAGTCTAGGTGAACATTTGTAACTCAAATTTAGCTTCTGGGGTGTCCCTGGAACTAAATATTTTGAGATGGGGGTCCGTGGCCAAATATATAGAAACATAGGTTTTTCAAAAAACCTAGGATTTAGAAGTCACTTCGGGACAAAAATACACATTTTCTAGATTTTTCAAAAATAGCAGATCTACAAGCTCGCAGCGCGGCACTCGGTGCCGCGCTGTGAGCTTGTATATCTGCTATTTTTCAATAGTTAAAGCACAAAATAACACGTGACAATGCGTTCCCAGTCTAAACGGGTTAAACCCCCTCCCCCTATGAAGAACGTTCATAGGGGGGCCCGCAGTGAATCCTTGTACCCAGGGCCCAGAATTTGGTGCGACACCCCTACCCGCCCGTCCTACTCGAGAGCGACTCCAGAGCACATGTGAAATGAATGAAAATAAACACGCGCAAGCGCTCGCGCTCGCACACACACACACACACACACACACACGCGCCCGTCATGTACATTGGCCTTGAATAACCTCTTTCCAGCGCTTATACAGCCGTGCCCGGCCCATTGAGTAATGACCATTGAGCGGTTGTTGTTTTTTTATTGAGGTCAAACAAGGCAGCGCCGCTCACATAAGATCCCATTAGAATAATTGAGGCCTCGACTGGCTGAAGGATCAGATTCACAATGCATCAGAAGGAAACATTCTATTCTAGTAGTTGTTTCCGTCCAAGTTGACAGTTGCTGGCGGGCTCAGAATTCCCTGCCCACGCTTTAAAAATGCACGACTCTTACAGTACCATGACAACTATTACAGTACGATCACAACAATAGATGCATTCTAACATTGACTCACTGATGTCTTATTGGCTCCACAACAATCTCCTATGACTTGAGACGCTGCCGAGTGACGCTTGTGTGTGTGTTGTCGTTCTGGAATTAAAGCAACACTTACAGTAATTGGTAATTGTTCTGGAGAATGCGTGGCAATGCTTCTTCGGTGAATGGATATCACTTGTCCGGCTTGTTCTTCTCTTTCTTCTTCTCGGTTGGGGTTGGGTTCTTGTTGGGCTTGGCAGGGAGGACTCTCAGTAAGATAAACGCAGGAGGTAAGACATTACCCAGGAACGGGGGGCTAGTCACATCTCTCACCATGATTACATACTCCCCTGCACGAGGAACAGAAATAATAGGTAGATATAAGTTGAAGGACAAATGTCAGGGTCTCGTTTTACAACGAAAATCATTTGAGATTAAAGTACACTGTGAAAGCAAGGCCCCCGGCAGCAGACATGGATTATGATTATATTAAAACACTGGCAATAAAATGGTACGGTACATGTCTAGTGCTTCAAGCTAAAAAATGAAACAACTGCCGCACTATGAAATCATCTATTCCATCATGAGGATCATATTCGCCTGGATGGTAAAGTACAGTACAGAGGCACGTTTATCCACAGCGATGAACTGCATGAAATAATCAGATTACACAATATTCCATAGTCTATTTCAACATGACCCATGTAACCAAACAAAATATTCTCAGCTGTAGACAGATGTAGAACGATATATCCATTTAGCACACTGTATATATAACCTGCAATTCTTAAATTTTTCTTGACAACATCGGTATCGGCAATTATGCAGCTGCTGTGGCCCGGTTTTAAGATACTTCATTTCACATTTTCTATCTATCAAAAAGTTATTTGAGTGTATTTATTTGCTTTTAAGTGAAACACTCTCAAACTTTGATCAAATCTAGATTTCCAATATAGTGAACTATCGCTCAAACCATCAGTAATCGGTGGTGTCTCGGACTCTACAAAATTAGAATCAACATCAGCCCAAGAACCTGCCATTGGCAGATCTGCTATTTCTGAAAACGTAGTGAAAATGTGTGCAAATCTTTGAATATATTATGTATTTTTAAAGCGAACTCAAATTTTGCTTCTGGGTGGCCCCTGGAACTAAATATTTTGAGATGGGGGTCCGTGGCCAAATACATATCATTTTGGGGGTCCTTCACATGAAAAGGTTTGAGAACCACTGACATAGCAGTCTCTCAAGAACAGACTAACTGAGCTCCAGTTAAGTGAAAAGGACCTTTTCTTTGACGATGGCTGGCCAGATTGCTGACATAGAAACATAGGTTTTTCAAAAAACCTTAGACGGATTCAAAAAGACACTTATAGAATCAAAATTCTAATTTTCACGTTTTTTCAAAAATTGCAGATCTACAAGCTCGCAGCGCTGTGAGCTTGTAGATCTGCTATTTTTTTTGTATATCTGCTATATATATATATATATATATATATATATATATATTTTTTTTTTTTCCTTTTTTTTCTTTTTTTTTTTATCTGCTATTTTTCAATATTTTCAAATCTAAATTTCCAATATAGTGAACTATGGCTCAAACCATCAGTAATCGGTGTGGTGTCTCGGACTCTCCAAAATCAGAATCAACATCGGCCCAAGAACCTGCCATTGGTTGTACTCTTCTGGGAAGCACGGTGCCATTTGAATGTGTGCTCTCCATCAAAGCTGCCACTGGCTTAAAGACCACTCCAACCCCACTAGTATTCATTAGTACAGGTCTGGTGTTGACTCGCCGGTGAGGACGGACACTCACATCGGACTCTTAATGGAGCCTATTGACCGGGTCCATCGATCCTCTAAGCTTATGAGTTCCTTGAGAGCCGCTCTCACCCTCAGCACGTGATTGAGCATCCTGGTAATTAGCAGGGGCCGGGCGCAAACTCTGAGGCAGATCTGGACGCTAATTAGCAGTGGTGTAAAGTAGTATATAAGTATATTTACTTGAGTAAGTAAGATTGCAGTAAGATTTTGAGGTATTTGTACTTTACTTGATTGTTTCAGATTTCCAATACTTTTACTTCTACTCCGCTACTTCTTGGGTCCAAATGTTGTACTTTTACTCCACTACAATTGTTTGAAGACTTTAGTTACTAGTTACTTTGCAGTTATGAATGATAGTATTATAAAACACATATAAACCACTTTAGCCCTATTTTATACCTAGCCTGTTTGAAAATAGCCGATCTACAAGCTCACAACACGTCGCATTGTACTTTTACTTTTGGTACTTAAAGTACATTTTGATGCCAACACTTTCAAACTTTTACTCAAGTACATTTTGAATTCCGGACTTTTACTTGTAACGGAGTATTTCTACATTGCAGTATTGGTACTTTTACTTAAGTAAAATATGTGAGTACTTTTTCCACCACTGCTAATTAGCGTTCTATCCCAGGTTAAACCTAAAAGCGTGACCAATGAAGATTAGTGCCTGCCAGTCAAACAAATCAGTCAAAATTATGCATGATATCTTATTTCCTCTGCACTGCAACAAACATGTACACAGTAACATCTTCAGTGTCCATTGATTTATTTGCTACTACTGTAAGAGTGGCAATGACGACAAGATAGGAAGCAGAGCTGGAGGTGTCAGAACTGAGGATGCTACGATTCTCATTAGGAGTGGCAAGGAAGGACAGGAGGAGAAATTAGTACATTAGAGCTGTGATTCTCAACCAGTGGTCTCAAGAGTTACATTATTGTTAAACATCTGCATTACTTCATTTACAAGAAGTATACACAATTAGAGAATGTATATTTTTACATTTGCCTATTATCTCTCTCTATGGTACCAACATCAATACAGCATGGAATTGTGGAAAAAATCCTATCCAACGACAACAATATTTTGGGTCTGATAGGTTAAATCTCATCAAATACATCTCATCAAATGGTGGTCTGTGGATCAAATGCCGAATAAATAATGGACCTTGATGTGAAAAGGGTTGAAAACCACTGCATTAGAGGATCAGCCGAGGTTAGACGGTTGGGGGATAAAACAAGAGCAAGGGTTGTGATGGTGTGGACATGTGCAGAGGAGGTATGAGGGGTACACTGGGAGAAGGATGCTGAAGATCAAACTGGCAGGCAAGAGGAGAAGAGTCAGGCCAAGAGGAGCTTTATGAATGTAGTGAGAGAGGACATGCAGGTGGCAGGAGTCATGTGGGAAGATGCAGAAAACAGAACCAGATGGAAACAGATCATCCTCTGTGGTGACTAGCTGAAAGAAGAAGAAACGTGTTTCCTTACAGGTCCATTTGTTTACATTTGTACATTCTCAGAGATACTGAATATATACTATTTTGGATCCCTGAATGATCTCAACCTTAATGGGAAACAACAATGAAATGGCAGCGAAAAAGGGTGAAAATATGGGCTGACTAAGTGAAGTGAACAGTCTGGTTCATCACTATTGACAGGCCACACATTCTTGGGTTTTGGCCAAATCTATAAATAATACACTTATTTACAAGAGTAATTAAATGAAGGCTTACAGAGGCTGACAGTGTGCAATGAAATCAGGAGTGTTCATTTAACTCTGAGGGTGTAATAGGAGGGGTTAGCAATGCTCAAAAATGGATCCGTTCCATTTTTTCACTCTCAGAGTTAATATGCTACAATCATAAGTTTTACATCATACATGGGCAACTGGCGGCCCGGGGGCCACATGCGGCCCCCACCTTCACTTAATGCGGCCCACAGGTTAATACTGGAATACTGAATATATTATTGATTTCAGCTGTTACAATTCCAAACATGACCTGCTTTAATTCCGTCAGTCTATATTAGTAGCTTAATGACTAGCATAGTAGTATTAAAAATAAAAATAAATTATGTCCAATGTATTTGTATTTAGGTTCATAAAGTTAACATGAGTATATAACTAAATGCGTTTGAAATTAAATCAAAATGTTACATTTCAGGATTCCAATTAAGAAATAACAAAAAATAATTCAGGATTCCAATTCAAAAGAAGCAAAAATAGCCGATCTACAAGCTCAAAACGCATCGCAGCGCGATGCATTTTGAGCTTGTAGATCTGCTATTTTTGCTTCTATTGTATGCAATACTAGAATGACAAAGTAGGACGTAGCAATATGCAATGTGGCCATCTGGAGTGAAGGTGGAAATATAGTGGCCCTCACCATCATCAAAGTTGCCCACCCCTGTTTTACATCCTCCCTGACGGAGAGGTAATTGCAACTGTAACACTCGGAATTCAAAAACCTGGCCTCCCTCGGGGGAAACCAAACATCTACCGATCATCCTTGAGGGAATCACTCTTGGTCAGGGGGAGAGATTTGCACTTATGCGTTTCAGGCAATACTACTCTTCAACCAATAGATGTCTTCCTCGACACAGGGGTCTACATTTCTCAATGGAATCGCTGCATTTGTAATAGTTTTATTGCAACCTACGGTCGCATTTAGTATGAAAACCTCTGCCCATAAATGGACATTATTGTGTCAGTCTCATGTGGTCTATGATGTCAGACATCTGTATATTTTGGAAAATATGGCCAAATTTTGGCCACATTTTGTCCATCTTAAACAAGCAACCATGACGCAAGTCACATTTGAAAATGAAATCCATCCTTTTCCCTTTCATGCCCATATATGGAGATCCCTGATGTCATCAATATTAAGCCGTCTATGGGAATGCCCAATATGGACATATTGTGTCAGACTGTTTTAGTGCGACCTCGCCCTTTGGGTCGTCTTACTGGTTGTATTAACACTGAAATAACATTGTATTCATGAAAATAACAATAATTGCGGATTTAACACTGTCTTTTATATGCAGCTTCACTATCCAGTGGACAGGGTGTCCTGTCTGCCTTTGACTGGGATGAGTAAATCAAAGCTAAGTAACTGTCCAAGGAGGTATAGCTGTGATGTGGGGAAGTTCCACTTCATGGAGCATTGGATTGTGCTGGTCGATGAGGCTGGCTGCCTGAGTACAGACACCGTCCAAACTGTCTGCACTGTTCATTTAACTCTGACAGAGAACATATCAGGGGCGTCACAAGGGGGTGGAAAGTGGGACTGAGTTACTAGGGCCCAAGGTGGAGGGGCCTTAAAGGACAACTTTAGTTTTTTACAACAAGGGTTCATATTTTAGATTGTAATTAAAGAATATAAAAGATGAGTGTTAAAATGATTTCATTTACTTCTTTCTATTGTTTTAGAGATCCTTATTTCAGTGGTTGGGGGCATGCATACAAGTGGCTAAATATGTCATTTTACACAGAATAAGCCCATTCCCAAGATACAACGCAACCTTTCATGGTTGGATGTGACTTATGGGGGCTAGAAGTGTTACTGTACATAGCAATAAAGAAACTGCTGGCTTATTGTGTCTAAAAATACATATTTAGTCACTTGTAAGCATGCCCCCATGCGTACGCATGCCCCACATTTTAGCACGGTAAACACGATAAAACAATAGAACGAAGCAAATGAAAACATTTTAACACTCACTTTTTCTTTTCTCTAATTACAATCTAAAATATGAACCCTTGTTGTAAAAAAACAAAGTTGTCCTTTAATTATTTTATACTTTAGCTATTGAAAAATAGCAGATCTACAAGCTCACAGCGAGCTTGTAGATCTGCTATTTTTCGTCGTTAAAGTCGTGGAAATATGTGCAAATCTTTGAATATATTTATTTTTTAAGCAAACATTTGTAACTCAAATTTTGCTTCTGGGGGGGTCCCTGGAACGAAATATTTTGAGATGGGGGTCTGTGGCCAAATACATATCATTTTGGGGGTCCTTCACATGAAAAGGTTTGAGCACCACTGACATACTGTAGATTGTGTAGAAGCATAGCTTTTAAAAAAAAAATTGGAAGGATTTGAAATATTCAAAGACTTGTTGATTTTGTGCTTGGCTTACATAGAAGGGTGTGTGGTGCTTAGTTGGAGTGAGAGCCATACTGTTCTCATGCAGATGGCTGCTGAGTCTTCCTTTTTATATTCAAAGATGTGGAAGAAGTGAGCGATTGCAGATTTCACAGTGGCTTATCATGCCCAAGTTAATTGACGAGAGCTTGTTTCCGACAAAGTTTTGTAATCACGCAATCACAGGTACACCAGTAAGTCGGGAGATAAGCAACCGTCAGGTCGCATACACAAACTTTAGAAGGCAATGGTAGCCAATCAGGAGGGAATATGCGTGATTTTAGGGCAAAATCAGTAGGAGCAGTATCCATAAATGTGTTTTTAAAAAATCGGCCAGATGGTGGAGCTAGATAGGACAGATGTATTTTGATGACATGACTGTAGAGATACTGTCAGTGTTGTACCCGAACGCGTTCAAAGAACGATCGTTCATGAACACGCTCATATTTTGGGCGAACGTGAACTGAACGTAATTGTTTTCGCTTGATGAACGATATTGTCGAACGCGGTCATTCTGACGCCCGTGAACGACGTTCGTCGGCGTTCGTCGGCCGTTCATGCGGCGGTCCGCGCCTCCGCGGTCATCTGTCCTCTGCTCCTCTCGTCTCTCTTTTCATTCACATGCTCCAATAGTAGGCACTGCACGCAGCAGCACGCAGCAGTGCCTACTGCATCTCGTGAACGTTCCTCCATTGATATGCGGTGCTGTCTGCACTCTGCTGCTGCACTGTGAATCTCCTCCTCGTCTCGCAAGCCTGACTGAATTGTCCTATGTGTGTTGCACGGCGAAAATAGCTGATCTGCAAGCTCACAACGCGTCGCATCCACGAGACAACGTGAGCTTGTAGATCAGCTATTTTAACCAACGCGGAAACATGCTGTGCACGGTTTAGAAACGTCTGCCTTCTAGTGGGGTTCCTTGTACATATATTTTTTTGGTTTTTTTCTAGTGGGGTTCCTTGTACATGTAATTTTTTGTTTTCATTTCAAATGTGTGTTAAAGTTTCTTTCACTTCCAATTTGTAGATTATGGTTTATAGAACAATTTTGGTTAGAGTGTCAAGACAGTAGATTGAAGAAAAATATATTTTTTGCCCTATTTCCAAAATGACCAAAATCGGAATTGTGTTTTTTGAACAATGTCTTAGTTTTCCCACAACTGCTGTGTAATATATATATTTTTTTATTGCTATATCAAGTCAATACTGTGTGGGGAATCAATTGGGGTCAAATATTTGTTTTGAATATTATGATATTTCACACAATGAGACAATAACATGGTTATTACATTCAGCCCTTCACAATAAGGGTGCAGGAAGACTGGGAACTAGGCAGTGGGCACATAAATATTGTGGGCACCTCAATGTTAAGTTGGATGAAATTATTGCTGTGTGTGGTTCTATATGGGCTGAGTCAATAATTTTGACAAATAATAGCATGCAGCAACGTCTAAACATTTATATATATATATAGACCTTTATATATTTTTTTTTCCTTTTTTTTTTTTTTTTTTTGAATAGCCAAAAGTATAAAAAATATGGTTAAAAAAAGAACTAAAAAAGAACTATGTAGTTCATTTTGGGGAACCATGAACTTTAGTTCATAATGGGGAATTATGAACTAAAAATGAACTAGTTCATTTTAGAAGTTCTGAACTTGAACTTGAACTAGTTCGTTTTTAAAGTGAACTTTCCCAACACTGGATACTGTGTACCTCTTTGCGTGATTTTAGGGCCAAATCTGTAGAAACAGTGTCCAAAAATGTGTTTTGCAAGAATCGGCCTCATGGTGGCGCTAGAAGAGGGCCATGTGAGAAATTAAGTTTGTGGTTTGGTAGCCAAGGAGTGTGTGTGCGAAGTTTGGCATGGATAGGGGCAACGGTGGCGGAGATATGAGTAGGGCAAAAGTGTGACGTGTGACAGACAGACTGACTGAGGTTTTGATAGTAACTGCGAGTCCCGGAACCTGGAGTTTTTCTCTGGAATTATTTGAAATAATTGGATATCTTGAACACATCTAACCCTCGAAAACCTGTAATGCGAATGTCCCTGTCAGCTAATGCGTGACCATACACTGTAAAATCATGATTTTTAAAGACAGGCCAAACTTGCCTCGTCCATATACATTTTAAACCAGGGGTCTTCAACGTTTTCAGGCGAAGGACCCCTTAGTTGAGAGAGAGATGAAGCAGAGACCACAACCTTTTCAGAGATTCCATATAGTTTCATCGTTTGACAGCACGTGTATTTAGGATTCATGTCAATTTGTGTTATCAGATATTTAACCACTTGAACCGTCAATATTAATAAACTTGACCTTTTACTCTGTACTCCTTTTGTTCTTTCCCCTCTACACCAAACCTCTTTGCCGAAAATAGCCGATCTACAAGCTTGTAGATCTGATATTTTTGCCGACAGTTCTCAGAATATGGACCCTAGGGTTCAAGTTGTTAATATAAAAAGGATTGGAAGATTTGGAGGACCCCCTGTTGTAACTCTGAGGACCCCCTGTTGAAGACCCCTGTTTTAAACATCTAAATCCGCCTCACCCAAACATCTCATACTCCAGGATGTGACGACAGGACTGGATGGAAGTAGTTGCTGCTAGTCTGCACCATTTGACAAACAAGGGACAATTAATACAGTATGCATTTAACTTTATATTTAACAGTAGTAGAAAAGCTTCCAGATCATTAAACATATAGCTGTTTTTTGAATGCTAGACATTTTTCATGCACATTTATCCACGAGTTTCCAACGCCGTGCATTGCGCAGAAGGTGTCCGGCATTTCCGGTGTCGCAGCCGAGTGTGATCTACAAGCTCAAAGCGGTTACAACTGCGACGCGACGTGAGCTTGTATATCTGCTGTTAACCGGATGTGTCCCACAGATAATTCTACAGTAAATTCTTGCGGAAACAGGTGGATACAGTAGGCCAATATGTTATGAAGTACAGTCAATACATGTACATTATGTAGAACTAGCAATTTCCTCTGCTCTTGTAGTCATTATTCTGCAGTTTGAACCGATTCATCCCTCATCCTGTCGCCTTTTCAGAACGTTTCTCATTGTAAGTCATTTCCATATAATTACAGTACATTAAAAAAGCAATTGCTATTGTTATCTGATAACTTATCTGTTGCCCTACCTTTAATGTAACTCTTTAGTTAAGAGTTTACAGCGTTAGAAATGGATACATTAACTCAGTGGCTTTTACTGTGTACACAGCCTGATTTGTTCGTTGAGGTGGTTCAAATGTGAGTCCAGTGAGACGTGATTAAACTTTAACTATATACTCATTGAATTTTCAGCTTGGCACATTGGTTGGCGAGGCGGTTAATTACGCTTTTACCCAATTATCTCAAAGTGACAAGCTGATGAAACAGACTGCTGCTGTGTACATTAGCTGATGTTCATCTGCTGACATTGTCATAAAGTTTCCCAAAATGAATTTGCGCTGCGCTGTAGATATACAGTATATTTTGTACAGATTGACATGTCCCTGTTGTACAGTATTTTGTGTCTTGGCAGTGAGAAATGAATATGAGCCGAATTTCCACCCATCCAAATGAGTTATGTCAAAAATATTTAAAGCTCTTCAAAAGAAAGTATTTTTTCACGGTAATGCTATAACTTTAATTGTGTGTATTGGATGGCGCCTCCACCTGGCTTTGTAAAGAAATACTTGACTTTAAAGTAGGCCCAATGCAACGTAAATCATACAATTCCCACTAGTGTATGTGCAGCAGAGATATTACTTTATTATGTGAAAGTATTTAAATGAAAGAAAACTATACATTTTGTCCCGCACACTGCCATTTGATCATCTGGGTCTTCATGATAATCCAGTCGTGAGCGATTTGATACAAGTAGCAGAGAGCGGATTGACTCTATTGTTTTCTTTAGTATGGTTTTTTGTTTGTTCTACACCTGGTTATTAAAGTAGACGTGCATGCTCTAATCTTCTTATCTAAAGTATCTAAATTAGCCCTCCTCAAAAAAGGATCAGTTAGAGTTTATTTTCATTATCATAGAGCGTAGAAAATTTGTAAATAGAGCGACAACACGTTTCATCTGTGTTTAGTGTTCGGATAAGGAGAACATCTGTAATTAAAGTATTTTCAGGTGAGAGGGAGCAGTTTTGACTGGTCACAGTCAACACTATGTGGTATTATAAAGCTTACAAAGTCTGTAAGCAAATCTTTACACTCGATTGCAGTGTGTGTCTGCGTGCGTGCGTGCGTGCGTGCGTGCGTGCATGCGTGCATGCGTGCTTGCGTACAGTACGTGTGTCTGTGTGTGCGTGAGTGCGTGCGTGTGTACGTGCGCACACATGATAAAATGTCCAAGAAGGTTATTTCTTAAGAAACCGGGAACCCTGCTTAAATTCTGAAAGTGCCCAAGTGGACCCTTGCACATCCATTTGTACACTTTCAGAATCGTATTAACATCCAGGATTTCGGGCACATCTAGTGAATAAGTGGGAAAATTGCTGATTGGGTTGTGATGATTACACTGGTGATTTCCATTTACACATGCATGAAAAGTCTGTAGAGCACAGTATGTGCTGCTTGGAGTGGGAAGACAGAGACAGAGAGAGAGAGAGAGAGAGAGAGAGAGAGAGAGAGAGAGAGAGAGAGAGAGAGAGAGAGAGAAGCGGGGGCAGAGAGACACAAACATTAGGGAGGAATTCTTCCCAAAAATTGAAATAATTTGCCCAGAATTCAGAAGTATGACAGAAAGGGAGAAATTGCCACTCCTTTTGGGAGAAATGAAAGAATGTGCAGTTTTAGCTGCAAAATATGTAAATTCCTGTCACAAGAAAAGGGACAACCAGTAGGACACATATACTGTATACCATGTTTACTTTACCGCACCATCTCCTTTATGTACTGTAATTTCATTGATGTATATTGTTATATTGTTTGTTGTTTGTCATAATTGTATTTGTGCTTTGGCAACATTTGTACAATTTCATGCCAATAAAGCCTATTGAATTGAATTGAATTGAGAGAGAGACTCTTGTTCGAGCAGGCCTACAGTATATCTTTAATTGTACATACATTTCTGTTTTTTGTTTTAATTGCACCCTTGGCTATGGTCATGTAAATTTAAGCCCCTTTGTATTGAATTTGTAATTGAATTGAGAGAGAGAGAGATCGACAGAGAAATAGATAATTGAGAGAACTAATCACAGCTGACAGCTTAACTATATATTCTATGACATCCCAGGCACGCACACACAGACGCACACATACACAAAATAACAAATGCACAGAGTTTGTGCCTTTCGCCTGATTCCTCTTCAGTTGCGCACTTGCGCCATGCATCAAAAACAGCAGATCTACAAGCTCACGCCACACCGCAGTGCAACGTGCCGCGAGCTCGTAGATCTGCTCGTTTCGACCGGCGTGCGACAGGATGCGTAACCAAGCATAAATCAGGCCTTACAGACACGGCCCGTTCCCCTCAGCTGCTGTTGCCGAGCCAACACAACTATCTCCCCTGTGCCTGATAGCAGCGGAGGGTGATCGTGTTACCGTTGGGGGGGGACCAGTGCGGCTTGGCCGGGATTCACATAGTATTACTATGGGATGGCAGGAATGAGCTCCATAAGCTCCACGGAGGCATGCGTATCTATGGCCAGTGGCTTCCCTGAACCTAAGCCCCTCTTCCTGGGTACATGGCGTCACACCTGTCTCCCCCTGACATGTGAAATATCACTTTCCCTGTGCTGAAACACACACTGGAGGAGAAAGTGTGTGTGTGTGTGTGTGTGTGTGTGTGTGTGTGTGTGTGTGTGTGTGTGTGTGTGTGTGCGTGTGCGTGTGCATGTGTGTGTCTGTGTGCCACATGTCATGCAAGAACATAGTGGAATCAAGTTGGAAAGTGTGTGGGTGCATAGTTCAACAACAAAACTTGTTTGTGATAATGCATTGTGCTCAAGTGCATTGTGGGTTTTCATCTCTGTGCATGCATTAACTCATACCCTGCCAAACCCGAGGAACCCGAGAATTTCGCGATGTCCCTCCCTGCCACGCCCGAGGAACCCGAGAATTTCCGCCATTTTGAAAAAACAAAACAAAAAATGTTTTGGGACCCCAAAAACGTTAGTAGGCATAATAGCGATCGCGAAATTGCTTGTTTAACCCCCATACAACCCCCATACAACTCAGGTAGCAGACCTCCAAGCTCACAACAGTGTAAAACATAATGGCTGCTATCTCATGAATGCCTGAACGGATTTCCATTCGGATTTTTTTGTTTGAAAGCTGTGAGCAATGTGGACACACGTGGTGCATTATCTAGGCATGGGTGTGCATGATCCGTGCACTATGAATTACATGGAAGTCTATGGAGACGAATGGCAGTTAAAGAGTACGAAGGTATTGTTAAATGGCAGCATATGAGTTTAATATGCCTGTAATTTTGTTTCTCCAAAAGTGGAGTGGTCCTTTTACGAGGCTAAAGTATTGAAACCCACTTTGAACGCTCACTGTGGTGCACTATTGTGTATGAATGTTAAAGGGGATTGTTTGGTTCTACATAGCTATTGTGTACGGTACATGTTGCATGAGGTAGAGCAGCACTTTCCTAAAAGGAATGTATGTGTGTGCATACAGTATAGAGCGCCGACTAGCGAGCGCACACACACACACACACACACACACACACACACACACACACACACACACACACACACACACACACACACACACACACACACACACACACACACACACACACACACACACACACACACACACACACACACACACACACACACACACACACACGATACAAATACATAAGCGTTAGCGAAAACATAATAGGGAGAGTCTGACATTTCATGCTGCGTTTGATTTCCTCCATCTTAGATTATGTGTCATTAAGCCAGGGCTGGAAATATCATTTCCATGGTGGAGAGAGAGAGAGGGGGGGGAGAGAAAGAGAGAAAGAGAGAGAGAGAGAGAGAGAGAGAGAGAGAGAGAGAGAGAGAGAGAGAGAGAGAGAGGAGAAAAAAGCAAAGCCCTCCATCCATCCAGTCCGTCTCTGGTTCCAAAAGCAGGGCCGCTAAATTACAGAGCAGCTGTCTGCCTCCCCCCTAAAAGCCCCCCCTCTCAGCCACAACGCTCTCGGTGCATTGTGGGAAGGGAAAAAAAAAACAAGAGCTCCCAGGACAAACCTCCGGAGGAGGCCATTGGTGCTGGGAATACTACTCCCATATACACGACATATAGGGCCACTCCGGAGGAAAGAGTAGACGCGCTTCCATACTGACAGCGCATGCAGTTTCTGCCCAGCTGTGCGCGTTGGGGCTCAGAGTAATTCCATCCCGCTGCTTTCCCCTCAACTCCGTCTCCATGTATTTATACTGTATGTGGCCTGCGTTTCATAGGCTGAACGGACGGAAAGTAAAGAGGGGCAAGTCCATTATTGTTGGACGCTCCTACCGTGTTATTCCAGCTCACTCTGTCGAAATGCACCCCCCCCCCACACCACCGTGCTGCCACCCCCCCTCATCCCCCTCAAGGTTCAGCCGGGCGAGAAGAAGAGCGTATATCTTACAGTATGCGATTACTGCATAACTTTACCTTTCGCCTTCCACTTGGTGTGAAATCGCCTTCAGTTTTTTGTTGGACGTGGGGGTTTCTAGTGGGCGCATGCAGAGCAGTGGTGTAAAGTAACTCAGTACATTTACTTAAGTACTGTACTTAAGTACACTTTTGAGGTATCTGTACTTTACTCGAGTATTTCCAATTTCCAATACTTTTACTTCTACTCCACTACATCTCGGATCCAAATATTGTACTTTTACTCCGCTACATTTATTTGAAACCTTTAGTTACTAGTTACTTTGCAGATATAAATGATTATATTATAAAACATACATTAATCCACTTTAGCCCTAGCTATTTTATACTTAGGCTATTTGAAAATTGCCGATCTACAAGCTCACAACGCGCCGCGATGCGACGCATTGTGAGCTTGTAGATCTGCTATTTTCAAACATTTTGTAGTTTTACTTTTGGTACATTAAGTACATATTGATGCCAATACTTTCATACTTTTTCTCAAGTACATTTTGAATTCCGGCCTTTTACTTGTAACAGAGTATTTCCTATAATTCAGTATTGATACTTTTCCTTAAGTAAAATATGTGAGTACTTTTTCCACCACTGGTGCAGAGGAACGCGGCGCGGGGAGGACAGAATATTATGCTTAAAGGAAACCTTACCTGGTCTCACGCTCTGGCCCTCAGCATCCGTTTTCTTTGCATTCGCAGTGGAGCGGGACCCCATGCTTAGCCTGGTGAGAGAGAGGGGGGCAGAGACGCTGCGTGAGTCAGAGCAAAAGAGAGGGAGTATAAGTGGGAAAGAGGATTATATATTGTCGTTGTCGGTTGGAAACCTTGTGTGTCCAAAACCGTTGGTTTTGCATTTATCATTTAAAAATGTATTTAAACTAGTGAAAACAGCCGATCTACAAGCACACAACGCCTCGCACCGCGAGGCGTTGTGTGCTTGTAGATCTGCTGTTTTCACTACTTTTGTGCGACGGCCTTGTATGATGAAGCAGGGCTTCAGTTTGCGAAAGAACGTACAAATTTGAAACTTGGAGATACAAGGTTTCCACCCGACAAAGAAGATATGGCATGTAAAAACACTTGGGGAAAAAGAGTGCGAAACAATAGGGACAATACAAACACATACTGTACTGTAAAGCTGGTTGCACACTGCACTGCGTTCTTTCTTTGCGTTTTGGAAATCCGAAATCCTCGAAAGTATTTTTCAGGCCAAGGAGAGAGAGAGAGGAGAGAGAGAGCAAAGGACCCAGTGGCGACAGTTGCGAAAATCGGAACAAAATCAACCCTGGTCCGAACATAAATACGAAACGGACGACAGTGTGCAAACGTGATTGACATAACGTGAGGTTGATTTTTTTTATTCACGCGCTCCGAATTACACTCCGATATTCGGCCCGAAAAACGCAGCAGTGTGCAAAGACCTTAAAGGTTGCAGATAGAAAACGGACATGCAAACAAGGAAGGCAAGGAGTCAAAAGAGTCAAGACCGACGAGAGATGATTAAGAGGGCGAGAGAGCTGAGTGGATGGGTGAGAGAGAGCGCGCGAAACATGGCAACGAAAGTAAAGTTCTGTCAGTCGCTACAAAGACAGGTCCCATCAAATGAATCAAGCTCATTAAACGCGGCACACGCACATCTTTTAATTGAACTTTCATATTTCATGGAAATCTTTGAACGTGGGGGAATGTGCCGTAGCCACTGTATGTTTCATGTTTTGGGACTAATCAATACAAGCGCGATTAAAGCTAACGCACTCTATGGAAATGTAGCTTTCAGGGCATTAGGGTCTCGTTATCTGTAACTCTTTCTATGCGTGCATGCATATGAATGCGGCGCGGGATCAAAGATCTCGAGACGGCCATAAAACAGGATTACGACAACGGCGTCTTTGGCAATCTTATCAATAAACTGTCTCCTAATCCCATCGGGAGCGAAAGGAAACACTCCCCTCCTTCCAGGGCCATCCCTGCTATCACGCTCACTTGTTATGCAGAGAGGAGATTGAAATGTTGCGACGCAGACAGGGACGTGCTGGCCATTGGGAAAAGCGGGACAACTCCCGAACGGCCGGTTCATTCCCGGCCCGGTCCAGGCCGGCCATTAGGAAAAAAATAAAAATAAAATGTCGGCCTTCGTTCCATTTTGGGGGCTGGGCGGCCAACAAAGTAAATCTTCACTGTCGGGCAGAAACCTTGTATCTCCAAGTTTCAAATGTGTAAATATTTTCGCAAAGCAAAGCCCTGCTTCATCATACAAGGCTGTCGCACAAAAGTAGTGAAAACAGCAGATCTACAAGCACACAACGCGTTGTGTGCTTGTAGATCGGCTGTTTTCACTAGCTTAATTCATCTTTTAAATGATAAATACAAAAAAACAGTTTTGGATATACAAGGTTTCCACCCGACAACGACAAAATATAACTCATGTAATTGTCACTTGTCACTCTGAAATGGCAAATCTTTGATTAGCAGCAGCGCTATGGAGAGAGATCTCTCTCTATAGCGTGCAATGAGGGCCTCTCCAACTCTTTTTCCCAGGCTGAATCAGGGGCCCAGCACGTCCCTGGACGCAGACGCCGCCGCGTGGAAAAGGCATCAAAGGCGATCCCCAAACGATTTGTAAAAGAGCTCAGTGCTCTTCCAAGCAGGCATTCTGCAATTTGAAAATGGAGACAGATTTTTAACTTGGAGCTGAGCACCGGGTACAAAGCACCAAAAAACAAACAACTTGAAAACAAACAAATAAAAGTAAAACATATGGGCCTATTATCGTTAATCAGAACCCCCCCCCCGGAAAAAGACAGCACCTGTTTGGAACCAGCACGGTTGCTCAACTTTTTCCCCCTGAATGCATTTCGCACATTGCCGTTGTCGGGCGGAAACCTCATATCTCCGAGTTTCAAATGTGTACCGTAATTGCTGGACTATAAGCCGCACCTGAATATAAGCCGCACCAGCTAAATTCAGAACAAAAAACAAATGTTTACATATATAAGCCGCACCTGACTATAAGCCGCAGGTGTTCTTCCTGCTTCCTGCTAGAGCGCCCCTGGTGGCCGTTAGCTGTAAAAATCTATATATAAATACTTGTTAAAGACCATTGTAAAACGAACTAACTGGCCGTTAGCTGTAAAAATCGTTATATAAGCCGCACCGTTGTATAAGCCGCAGGGTTCAAAACATGGGAAAAAAGTCGCAGCTTATAGTCCGGCAATTACGGGTATGTTCTTTCGCAAAGTAAAGCCCTGCTTCATCGTACAAGGCTGTCGCACAAAAGTAGTGAAAACAGCCGATCTACAAGCACATAACGCCTCGCAGCAAATCATTTTTAAAATGAAAAATGCAAAACAAACGGTTTTGGACATACAAGGTCTTCACCCGACAACGACGATATTTAATTCTCTGTGGGGGGAAGGGGGGGACTGCTCTTGAAACCAAACTTGGAATAAACGTCATCATTACTTTTCAGAAATTGCCCCGAGACCAAACTGTCAGTCCTGCACACCCCAATAAATGATATCTGGGCCTGGGCCATTTGCAAGGCTGTCATCTCGTTAAAGTTTTTTTGGGAGAGACCCCCACCCCCAGAATGACGTGCTCTCTGCAGCACGAGGGATAAGGAGAACATATTACAGAGAGAGAGACTCCAGCCAGTCTCTAGCACCAGGGGCGTCATAAGGGGGGGGGGAGTGGGACTGAGTTACTACTAGGGCCCAAGGTGGAGGGGCCTTAATTATTTTATACTTTATCTATTGAAAAATAGCAGATATACAAGCTCACAGCGCGGCACCGAGTGCCGCGCTGCGAGCTTGTAGATCTGCTATTTTTGAAAAGTCGTGAAAATGTGTGCAAATCATTGAATACATGTATTTTTTTAAGTGAACATTTGTAGCTCAAATATTGCTTCTTGTGGGGTCCCTGGAGCTAAATATTTTGAGATGGGGGTCCGTGGCCAAATATATATCATTTCGGGGGTCCTTCAACATGAAAAGGTTTGAAGCGCCACTGCCATAAAAACGTAGATTTTTCAAAAATAGCAGATCTACAAGCTCGCAGCGCGGCACTCGGTGCCGCGCTGTGAGCTTGTATATCTGCTATTTTTCAATAGTTAGAGCGCCCAGGGCCCAGAGTTTGGTGAGACACCCCTGTCTAGCACACCGCTTAGCTGGGAGAGGTGGAATCTCTGGCCAGGCTCTGTGAAGGCGTGGGCTCGTACAGACTGCCAGCGGTGATGTCAACCCTTGTTCAGATTTTTCACTCTCATTAGGAATGAGCTCCCACTGTAGGGATACACGTGGTGTTACTTTCTTTTTTTTTACTTTTTGTTTTTGTTATGAAACTCAGTGACCACATAGCAAAATCCTGAGTGTTAATTTAACTATTTTTAGAATGTAAATCTGGACCATAAGTCAGGATCTTGCTGTCCATTAGCTGGTATTTTGTTGCCGGGTGCCATTCAAAAGTCAACACTGTTTGATTGACACCCAGAACAAGCTCACATTTGTAGCAAACAAATCAAAAGCTAGAATTCCATGTTTAGGCACTCTGAGCTAACGCGGACCAGTTTGTGTAGGCAGATGGGCGGGCGCGGCGAATCTCTCCGCGAGTCTCTGGCCAATAGCATGTGTTCTCCTCCCCCCTCCCCCCTCTGCTCCTCTGCTCAGTGCAGAGAATGCTGCTGCGTCATGACGTCAACACATTCGGTGCGACGCTCTCTGCACTCTGATTGGTTAGGGAAATTCTACACTTCCTCCAACAGTGATCATAACGCCCAGGCTTCTTTTTCTTCCGATCGCCAAAAGAAGCCTGGGTTTCCGAGGCTAATGTTTAGGTAGACTACTCAGTGAAATACTCATTGTTAATTTATTGTAACTCTGAGTAATGTATACGAGTGCATATATAACTGTATATATATTTGGTTACATTTGTACACACTCAGAGTTAAAACAGGATTTTACTGTGCATAACCAAAGTCCAAGTTCCCCTTATTACCAAGCACAGAGACAGGAAATGTGCTTTAGCCTTATAAAGGCATGGCCTTCAACCTATTCCTTCATAGCTGGCTTCAAAAGACAAAATGCCAACAGAGATTATCCTCCGACTCCCGTTGCCTTTCATGCACTCAACTAGTCGTCCAAGTCCAGCTTCATTCCAAAGAGCTTTGGTCCATTGTTGCAGACCGTTGCAGGGTTGACTTTTACCTGAAACGTGGCTGCTATTCAGAACCATAACACTGGCACCAAGGGAAAGAGCATAATGAAACCCAGCTCAAAGGAAAAACCAAATGAAGATGAATACCACGCTACTTCTACAAAAGGTATGGTTAGTATCAGGACCATTTAGACTGAACTACAGGTCAATGGAAGAAACCTGTACAATTAGTCATTCTACTTGAACCCCTTTTAGTCAGATTCAGACTGCATCAATTGAAGCGATTCCCTGTAAAGAACAAAGGGAGAAAGATGTAAAGGAATCGCACAGCTTCATACAGCTGTCTGCTGCTTCCTTCAAAAGGAATCAAACCAGCAGGTTTATGATGAGTGGTTCAACCAAGGTCCCTGCCCCTCACAACGGCCTTCATTCACGATTACTGTAACCCAGGGGTGGGCAACTTTGATGATGGAGAGGGCCACTATATTTCCACCTTCACAGAGGGCCACAATGTATACTGTCGGGCAGAAACCTGTTATCTCCATATGTATTTAATATATTTTCATAATTAATGCCGTACTTCGTCATTCTATGTCACACAAAAGTAGCAAAAATTGCCGATATACAAGCTCAAAACGCGTTGCATTGCGACGCGTTTTGAGCTTGTATATCGGCTATTTTAGCTATTTTTTAATTGGAATCCTGAATATATATATTTTTAATGTTAATTTCAAATGCATTTAGTTATACTTTCAACTTAAATACAAATACATCCAATGGACATAAAAAAAAGACAATACAATTTAAAACTAGTCATTAAGCTACTAATAGACTGAAGTAATTAGAGCGGGTCATGTTTGCATGTATGGAATTGTAACAGCTGAAATCAATAATAATTGGTATTCCAATATTAATCTGCTGAGGGCCGCATTATGTGAAGGTGGGGGCCGCCCGCATGTGGCCCCCGGGCCGCCAGTTGCCCATGTATGCTGTAACCTGACCGGAGAGAAAAGCTGTGAAAAGCAAGAGTCTGCAAAGGAAACGTTGAGACGTGGTGAGGAAAACCTCACAGCAGGGGTCTTCAACGTTTTCAGGCCAAGGACCCCTTAGTTGAGAGAGAGATGAAGCAGGGACCCCCACAACCTTTTCATAGATTCCATATAGTTTCATCGTTTGATTCCATATAGTTTCATGACGTTTGAAAAAGAACAGACTAATTACAGAGTGAAAGGTCAAGATTATTAAGTATTGATGGTTCAAGTGGTTAAATATCTGAAAACACAGATTGACATGAAACCTAAATACACTGATGATTGTGCTGTCAAACGATGAAACTATATGGAATCTATGAAAAGGTCGTGGGGGTCCCTGCTTCATCTCTCTCTCAACTAAGTGGTCCTTGGCCTGAAAACGTGGAAGACCCCTGCTCCAAGAACGATTCTCACTCGATTGGAGTCCATTAGATAATATGGTATTTGGGTCAAATGCTACACACTGTAAAGAGTTTGACCCAAATACCAACATAGTACTGTAAAGTTTTTTACAGTACAGTGAAGCAACTTAAAAGCATATTATTCTCCCATGATACTTTTACGCTTCTTCTTTTCCTCACAGTTAATCCACATTTGATTTACATCGGGGTCTTCAACGTAATTGGGGGGAGGTTACAAGAAATGGAACAAATCGAAATAACTTTAATCAATAACTCTCATGTGCAATTACTGTAATTGTGCCGCTACACACAGATAATCTTTTCTCCCAACAGAGTCACCAGTCACCTTGCTCTAGGGCTTCCTCTGCTGTGGCTGATGATGTGTGGGCCCTTCGCTCAATTAATGACAAACTGATAAAAGCACTTGATTACAGACAACTGAGATCTCGTTCCGTCGCCGGGCTCTCGTAGGACCGGGCACGAGAAGAATGGCAAAAGATTTCAAGCACTGCATGCGTTTAAGGTTTTCGCGGATGACGTGGAATGCCCAGAGTGCCCTGAGAGGGCTTGGATTTTCAAGCGGAGGGGGGATACGTATAGGGTGGTAAGCACGGGGGTGGTGTTTTTTTTTTCTCCTTTCTTTCTTTCCTTAAAAAAAATGTTTCTTTTTGCCTTTGAAAAACCAAGTCTCGGCGGGCATTGTGCAGCCATCACATAATGGGGGTTTCCTTGTCACAAGGCTGTCTGATGCTATTAATTTGCCTCACCCACAAACATTCTCCGGGGCGCTACTGACTATACAAGCCCAACGTCGCCGGTTTTCAATGGCCCGTCGTCGTGTCTACCGCTCCCCCCCCCCCCCCCCACACACACACACAGTAACACACATACCCCCACTCCCCCTAGAAGGCCGTCTTTTCATGGAAAAGGCTCACGCGCGGCTGGAGAGGCTTTTAACCGAGGAGGAGAGCACCGCGGGGGGAGAGGACTGAAGGTTTGAACCTGCACTGGCTTTTTCAAACACTTGGGGGTAGGAGGGAGGGGGGGGGGGGGTTGAGGCCTGCACGCAAAACAAACAAATAAATAAATAAATGCCCCTTACCCCCACCCCATCCCTTCCTCTCCTCTCAGACCTACTTCTTCTGTCCCCATGACGAAAACAGGAGGGGGTGGGGGGGCATTAGTGGTGGGGGGTAAGTACGTAAAGGAGAGAGAGAGAGAGAGAGAGAGACACGAGAGAGGGCAAAGGAGAGAGGTATATTGTGAGGTGCAGGGACGTGCAGAGAATGTTAGAGAGGCAGGGGCTGACATTTCTAAAAGGGCCTTTTGGTGAAAACATTGAAAATAGCAGACCTCCAAGCTCACAACGCGTTGTGAGCTTGGAGGTCGGCTATGTTCAGTACTTGATACCACACTAAACTAAGCATAAAAAGGCAATACTGGAGATGTGATGGATTTCTACACAGTGAGGGCAATTCTTTCAACATAAGATGCTGTGTTCAAGTTCAGGAGAGTTTGGACAAGACAATTCTCTTGAATGCTGCCTTCAGGTATGGCATGGAAAGAGGGCATTTGCATTTCTTTCACAATAGTAAAAACTTCATTCATGGTCTGGAGAGGGCTCAAGCCCCATTTCATGTCTTATGTGTGCACGTGCCTGGTGAGGTGCCCCCCCTCCACAGTCAGGAGGAGTGCATTCCAAGGATCATGAAAACGAGGCTGGAGAAAGGGAGAGGGGTGGGTTTTAAAAAGGAGGCCCGGGAGATACAGTCAACCCCCCCACCCCACCCCACCCACCCACCCCAGCCCCCGACAGGCGGTGCTCTTTTCACTGAAGACACAAG
>NC_137818.1:47239459-47259459 GCF_963921795.1 Nannobrachium achirus
ACAAGGCGACGGGGACGGCTTTGAGAGCCCCCCCCCACCCCCTCTGAACTACCCACAGGCAAAGACGGGTCGGAGGAGAAAGGAACAGCAGAGGACAGCAGAGTGTCTCGGCATGGAGAGGCTGGCGAGCACGGTGAAACGCGTATGTGTAAGACGCCCAGACGTTGTTGTTGCATATCGTCACTGTCGGGCAGAGAGACCTTGTATGTGTCTCCGAGTTTCAAACGCGTGCGTTCTTTTCGTATAGTAAAGACCGGCTTCGTCATACGAGGCTGTCGCACAAGGCGTTGTGTGCTTGTAGATGGGCTGTTTTCAGTATTTTAAACCTTTTTTTAAAATGATAAATAAAAAACGAATGGTTTAGGACAGGGGGACTTCAACAGGGGGTCCGGATCCCCCTAGGGGGTCCTCAGAGTTACTACAGGGGGGCCGCCAAATCCTTGTGTGATAGGATCATGTTTTTTTTACATTAAACACTTGAACCCTAGCATCCCTATTCTGAGTGGAACATTAGCCAAAAATAGCAGATCTACAAGCTTGCAGATCGGCTATTTTTGACAAAGAGGTTTGCAAAATATTTGACGGTTCAAGTGGTTAAATGTCTGAAAATACTCATTACTCCAACATGATGACAGTGCTGTCAAACAAGTCTAAGCCGTCTAAGAAATCTATGAACATTTCTAATCCGCGACACAATTTCATACGATATGTAGTGGGGGTCCCTGCTTCATCTCTCTCTCAGCTAAGGGGTCCTTGGCCTGAAAACGTTGAAGACCCCTGGTTTAGGACATACAAGGTTTCCCACCCGACAGCGACGATATAAACCCATATAAGCTGCTATACGGTACAGACGGGAAGGAGGGGACAGAGAACATGACGGACAGGAGAAAACGGGGAAGATGGGGCATATCGTCGTTGTTGGGTGGAAACCTCGTTATGTCCAAAACCTTTTGTTTTGTATTTATCATTTTAAAA
This sequence comes from Nannobrachium achirus, assembly GCF_963921795.1. Lineage (NCBI taxonomy): Eukaryota > Metazoa > Chordata > Actinopteri > Myctophiformes > Myctophidae > Nannobrachium > Nannobrachium achirus. The sequence continues at coordinate 47,240,435 of NC_137818.1, forward strand.
ATGATTTAAACTAGTGAAAACAGCCGATCTACAAGCACACAACGCCTCGCACCGCGAGGCGTTGTGTGCTTGTAGATCTGCTGTTTTCACTACTTTTGTGCGACGGCCGTGTCTGATGAAGCAGGGCTTTACTTTGCGAAAAACTAATTTGAAACTTGGAGATACGAGGTTTCTGCCCGACAGTGACGACATACTGTCACAGACTGTGCAGCGTTGCAGGGTGGCTTGAACTCTGCCTGCACCACCACGTTGCACAAACAACCAGTCACATTATATATATACAAAGGAGGGGAGAGCCAAACCACACTGACTACTATGGGCGAACAGTTCACCTACTGCCGACTGCCGCGTCCAAAATAGGGCTCAGACTGCAGCCCACACGTGAAATTACAACCTTTGCTGGCGCGGACGGCATTGTATGGCCATAGGATTCCTTGGAATGGCACCAGTGTCTACTTGGCATGCGTCCGTCCACCCGTCCAAGTCATACTTGCATTTGCCAACAATGTGGCATTGCATGATGGGGAATTCGGCACCACGTTTCTTTTTGTTTAAACAATGTGGAAGGAAAGGGTGTATTAATTAAACACATGGCGTCCCTATTCTGGGCATGGCGTTACATTTAAGGCAAACCTTCACAAAAATAGCCTTGGCCTATATGGTATGCTTATGGAGAAAATAGCTGATAGATCAGGACCGAGTCATGTGGTGCCTTACACCCACCTGGAAATTGGGATAAGATAGAAACCAGAGGATATATGGAGTCACCAAAATCACTAGGGTTCATCCTGGAATCTGCTCATTATATTTCAGTCAGGTAACTCACGATATATTGAACAATGTTTATTAATGAGTATACAAGTGTGTATGTCACATTTAATTTGGCGTTTGGCTCTGCTACATTTTCTCCCTGCTCAGCAGCAAGCAGCACAGAAGAAGAACATCATTAACCATTAGGAGCAGGGAGATATATAGATATAACCCCCCCCCCCCCCCATGGGGAACAGAATTAGCAGAGCCTATGGTGGCGCTGGGGAGGCGGTGGGGGCAAGCAAGCGCAAGCAACAGTCCGGGCAAGAGCAGCAGGAAGAATGACAGACTGGGCGGGCTTAAGTAGTTGGCAAATGATCAGCTGACCGCCACGTCAGATTTCATGACATTCAGCCCATTATATTTTGAGATAACGTGTTTGTAAATGGAAAGTGTGGCCTAATGGTGACGCTAGAGGAAAAGCCATGAGGTCACCAGATTGAGAAAGGGCCTCTGTCTATGGAGCATGAAGGTGCCCATAAAATTCCATGGTAATCCAGCAAATAGATTTCAAGAACATTTTTGTGTGGAACAAAATGGTACAGTAGACGGACAGACCGACCAATGGACCGACTGGCCAACCGACATTCTGAGAGTCTTACTGCTGGAGGGCCAGGCTATAAATACGATTCTCAAGACTTTCCACAAATTCACAATGGCATTGCCATTTATATACTGCACAAACAACTTCCCAGTTCCAAAGTTCCAGTACAGAGAAAATGTAAAACATGGACTCTGAGAGTTAAATTATTACTTTGCTGAATGTAATCACTTTCCCAATGGCTCTACACTAAACATTAGAAAGCTCACAACTCAAAATGTGCACTTTGTGAGCTTGTAGATCAGTGATTCTCAAAGCGGATTCTAGGGATTCTGTGGGCTCCTTTAGAGGGGTCTAAATTGACCCATACAAGTCTGTAACTCTAACAGTGTACAAATGAAACCAAATGGGACCCGTTAGGGTCCATTTGGTTCCATTTGTACACTGTCAGAGTTAAGGGGAGAGCTTGACAATTTTAAAGTTTTGAGAAACACTGTTGTAGATGATCTATTTTCGGCTAATGTCAGCATACCCCAGACTAGTTCAAGTGGTCCTCCAAAGCTTCAGAGTCAGGACTCAGATGAAAGAGAAAAGAAAAGAAAAGAAAAGAAAAGAAAAGAAAAGAAAATCTACCCAGCACTGGGCCGTGTGGACCTTACTGAATGTTCAGCACACCTGATGCACTGTTTCAATGCACTGACACAGATAATGTGTCCACCCCAGTGAGCATGAGCTATTGAGCCATATCTTCTAGCAGCTCTACAGCGATACAGGCCCCCAGCTTTATCCTCCCCGAGAGCCACAGATTAATATTTATGTGAGCGAGGAGGGAACTTTTTCCTCAACACCTCGCTCGCCCCCCCCCCCCCCCCCCCCCCCCTCCCCCCTCCCCTGATTTACTGTGCCAGAGTTGTGCAGTGTGATTCTCTCTCTCTCTCTCTCTCTCTCTCTCTCTCCTCTCTCTCTCTCTCTCTCTCTCTCTCTCTCTCTCTCTCTCTCTCTCTCTCTCTCTCTCTCCTCTCTCTCTCTCTCTCTCTCTCTCTCTCTCTCTCTCTCTCCTCTCTCTCTCTCTCTCTCTCTCTCTCTGACCCGAGAGACAGAATTCCACAAGTGTGTTTGCGAAAGTTTTGCACAAACTCGAGCACACAGATACACAAGAAAGCACACACAGGAGGACGCGCGCGCGCCCACACACACACAACCACACAACACACACACACACACACCACAGACCTTTTTTCCATCTCAAGAACACTTGAGTGTCAAAGCACACTTTTGAGCTCTCACAGACAATGTGTGCATGCGTGCGCAAACACGCACGTGCCGGCACACACACACACAAACGCACGCAAGAAAGAATCTTTTTTCTTTCTTTCACTGGGTGATGTTGGAGAAGCTGGGGTAGTCTCGCAGTCCCCTTGCAGTGCTATACAATCGCCTCCATATGTTTGGCTTTGAGTCCAGACCCCCCCTCCTGCATTACCGTCACAGCGGAGCTATTCCTGCAGAGAGCTCAGGGGGATTAGGAAGTGAGAGCGAGGCGGACGCGCACACACCCTGGCTACACAAATCCAGACGTATCACTGCCTCACATCCAGATACCTTCACTTCCTACCAACCCCCTACTGCAGGGGTCTTCAACAGGGGGTCCAGGACCCCTAGGGGGTCCTCAGAGTTAATACAGGGGGTCCTCCAAATCTTTGTGTGATAGAAAACTTTTTTTCTCCTTTTTTATATTAACCACTTGAACCCTAACGTCCATATTCAGAGAAACTTAGCCAAAAATGGCAGATCTACAAGCTCACAACGCCTCGCCTGTTTTCGGCAAAGAGGTTTGGTGTAGAGGGGGAAAAAAGAGCCGTCTAAGTACAGAGTGAAAGGTCAAGTTTATTAAAGTATTGACGGTTCAAGTGGTTACATATCTGATAACACAACTTGACTTGAATCCAAAATACACTGATGATTGTGCTGTCAAACGATTAAACTATATGGAATCTGGGGGTCCCTGCTTCATCTCTCTCTCAGCTAAGGGGTCCTTGGCCTGAAAATGTTGAAGACCCTTGCCCTACTGTATATGTGTACCTATTATCCACCCTTAGCCATCGAGATTCGTGGGGAGTACGCTTTTTTCCTTTTAATACAAAACTCCATTTCTACACTTTCAGAGTTAAAACGGTGCACTACTTCCAAGTGTGTGCCGTGTACTACTACTACGCACAAAGCGACAGCGAATGCCCTGCCCTCCGGTTTACCTCGCAGCACGCGATCTATCACCTTAGTGAAAGAAGCTACCCGCTGCTTCACGGAGACCACCTGGAGGAGCGAAAGGCCCTCCGCTAATCTATTTTAGGCCTAGAATTATTGAATGCTTTAACCAGTGAAAAACAGCAGATATACAAGCTCACAGCGCGGCACCGAGTGCCGCGCTGCGAGCTTGTAGATCTGCTATTTTTTGAAAAAGTCGTGAAAATGTGTGCAAATCTTTGAATGTATGTATTTTTAAAGCGAACGTTTGTAACTCAAATTTTGCTTCTGGGGGGGGGTCCCTGGAGCAAAATGTTTTTAGATGGGGGTCCGTGGCCAAATAAATATCATTTTGGGGGTCCTTCACATGAAAAGGTTTGAGAACCACTGACATAGTAGTCTCTCAAGAACAGACTAACTGAGCTCCAGTTGAGTGAAAAGGACCTTTTCTTTGACGATGGCCGGCCAGATTGCTGACATAGAATCACAGGTTTTTCAAAAAACCTTAGAAGGATTCAAAAGACACTTATAGAATCGGGTCAAAATTCTAATTTTCACAATTTTTCAAAAATAGCAGATCTACAAGCTCGCAGCGCGGCACTCGGTGCCGCGCTGTGAGCTTGTATATCTGCAATTTTTCAATAGTTAAAGCATAAAATAATGATACACAATAATGTGTACCCCGTTCTAAATGGGCTAAAGCCCCTCTGAATGAAAAGAAAACACCCCGGCGTACACATGTAGCCCGGGAACGGCAAGAGGCGCTTGAATCCACTTGTGGCTCGGCTACGGTGGATGTCCAATGAATCATTCATGGCTTGGCGAAAACATGACCTTGGTACTCCTCCAACAGAAATACGCCGTACTGCGCTCGCTGTAGGTGCGGCATCGCCGGAATCCTGAGGTTAAAAGTGGAGTCTGAGGGTTGTGAAATTATTCAGCAGCGGGTTCTCACCAAATAGGTGGGATTGAAAGGCGGTGCGCCGCGGTGTCTGACATCCACGCATGAATGAGTTAACTATTTCGCTCTCGGATGCTGTCAGAAAAAAAGAGACAAGCCCATATATACAGTATATATCTCGTCATTGTCGGGCAGAAACCTCGTATCTCCAAGTTTAAAATTTGTAATTTTTTTGCGCGAAGTAAAGCCCTGCTTCATCAGACAAGGCCATCGCACAAGAGTAGTGAAAACAGCAGATCTACAAGCACACAACGCCTCGCGTTGCGAGGCGTTGTGTGCTTGTAGATCGGCTGTTTTCACTAGTTTAGTTCATTTTTTAAATGATAAAAACGAACGGTTTTGGACATACAAGGTTTCCACCTGACAACGACGATATACACAACCGAAATCTACAGCGGAGTTAGGCGACATGGGGACCATTCATTCCGAGCGTCAAAGGAGGACTTTTCAGTAGCGTGCGCTCGTTACCGGACACAAACAAGCCGGGGTCATGGAAAAGAACACGTGCACTTCCCCCATTGTGCTTTTCAGAAGATGTTTTGTCGAGGCACTAACTAAGTGAAAAATGTCACTCATTCGCCGGGCCCCCTTCTTCTTAAATTGATATCGGACAGGAGTGGGAGTCAATCAAAACCATCTTGTCGGCAACAACGGTGCTCAGACCCTCCTTGAAGACCTCACACCGATAGGTGCCCCCCTCCCTTACTCCCGCTCCTTTTTTCTGCCCTCCATTCTTCTTTATCTGATTCAAGTGTCAATTTTACCCCGTCGCCCGCTGAGGCCCTTTCTTCCCCCATTGTCTCTGGCCACTGGAGTGAGATGCCTCCTCCTTAATCGTTGATCCAATTAATTTAGGGGATCTTTTTTTTTCTCCCCCTCGCTCTCCCCGGAGAATGAGAGGGCCACTGAATGAAAACTTGCAACAAAAGGATTAAGCCGTTCGGAACGGGTATACACATTATCGCGCGTTATTATTTTATGCTTTATTTATTTAAAAAACAAGCTCGCAAACAAGCTCGCAAACAAGCTCGCAGCGCGGCACCGAGTGCCGCGCTGCGAGCTTGTAGATCTGCTATTTTTTGAAAAATCGTGAAAATTTGAATGTTGAGACCCGATTCTATAAGTGTCTTTTTGAATCCTTCTGAGGTTTTTTGAAAAACCTATGTTTCTATGTCAGCAATCTGGCAAGCCATCGTCAAAGAAAAGGTCCTTTTCACTTAACTGGAGCTCAGTTATAGTCTGTTCTTGTTCAGTGGTGCTCAAACTTTTTCATGTGAAGGACCCCCAAAATGATATGTATCTGGCCACGGACCCCAATCTCAAAATATTTCGTTCCAGGGACCACCCAGAAGCAAAATTTGAGTTACAAACATTTGCTTTAAAAATACATAATATTCAAAGATTTGAACACATTTTCATGATTTTTCAAAAATAGCAGATGTACAAGCTCGCAGCTATTTTTCAATAGTTAAAGCATTCAACAATTCTAGGTCTAAATGGATTAACTTTATACAGACCAGTGTCATTGATTGACACCGGTGCCAAGAAACGCCTGTGTGGCTGCCATGACGCAGGGGGTCGAGTTACAGTGCCTCAGACTGACGAGAGTGAGTGGCCCTTCCAGAAAAAGAGACCAACATGTCTAATTAACTCGCGTCAAATAAAAGTTTTTTTTCTTGTGGTAATTCAAGAGCAACTCTTAACACCCCCACAGCCTGTTTTTTTATGGCTCTGCCTCCTGGCAAGCTGTTTTTTTTTATGGCAGGAGCTTATTAAACTGATGTCATATTCGTTTTTTTTTTCTTTTCCTGTGGACACCTGGCATCTCTATGCACCATTCTTCGCTCGGGTCGCAAGGGAAGCATTGGGCCGCGCAACAGTGGGTCCCCCCGTCTGTAGAGTCTGCCACAGACGTGGGAGTGGGCAATAAACCCTATGGACGAAATAAAAAAGGCGCTCCGACATTTTTTTTCCCGCTTGAATGTAACTGCACGCCTCTTTGTTTAACTCGGCTTGATTTACCTATTTTCTTTTGCCCAATTATCCGAATTCCCTGTACAATTTGTACAGTCATACGCACAGAGAGCATTGATGGCGGTTTTAGGGAAAAGATAAATTAGTGACAGGACCCAACAATTAGGATCAGTCCATAATGAGGTGTCTGCAAAGTTAGGGAGCTGTGTGGAGTACATGGAGAAAGCTGGGAGTTTAAGGCTCTGGGACCAAGCATATTCTCCCGTAATGCCGGTGTTCAAACTGTTTGATCGAGCTGGCTAATTGGACGCCGGGGCTGCATTCCCCAAGAGGTGTGTGTGTGTGTGTGTGGGGGGGAGTGGTACACGAGCAGACTAGACCGAATCAATGAAGGGACTTTCGATTCTTCTAAAAGATTAACAAATCGTGTGTGTTTTAATAAATCATGTGTCTCAATATGAATAAATCATCGGGCGTTCGGCCCTCTGGGGGACGTTCCTTCAAACCAGTCAAAGGGAGAAGGAGGACCCGAGCAGCGCTACTCTCCAAGGGGTACAGGTGGTACCGCAGTGATGGCGCTGCTACTCAGAGAGAAGCTATACTATGATGACAGATGTGTGTGCGTGTGTGTGTGTGTGTGTGTGTGTGTGTGTGTGTGTGTGAGTGTGTGTGTGTGTGTGTGTGTGCCTGCATGCGTGTGCTTATAACATTGATTGACAGTGAACGTAGAAAAGTATAAGAACACATCTCCCCTCTCTATGTAACGCTGTTGTGTGTGTACAGCAAAGTAACGAAACACATTGGTTGATTTTGGTTGATTGATCAAGACCAGTCTTGGGGAAGCAGCTCGTTTCCAGCTGAGCGGTCAGTGGCGTCAGTTCAGCAAAAGCTAGGGTATGGCAAAGATGGGAGTCCTCATGGAAAAGAGGCATTACATTTTGTATAACACGGTTCTATTGTGAAAATAGCAGATCTACATGCTCACAACGCCTCGCAGCGCGTTGTGAGCATGTAGATCGGCTATTTTCACAATGTCTGAAAAAAACGATTTTTGTCAGCTTTTTAGACAGGTTTCTACGGTTTCTTGGGCTGAAAATATGGCAGCCTGGAACGGTTGTTCAAGTGCAGCTAAACTTGGCATGTTAGTAAACGTGCCACAATTAACAATAATGCATTGCACCAGTGCAGTTGACCTGCGGAACCTGGGAATATACCATATTGTCAAGATGGGGAGAATACAAGTGTGGAGAATATAATTATAATACCTTGTTAAAGTGACCATTTTGTAACATTTTGCATTTGTAGTTATTTGACTGTAATTTAACAACATAATAACCAGCACAGAGACATTCATGGATTTATATTTAAAAGTAACTTTTATTTTCCCCCCTGGACCCAGGGTATGGCAGCCATACCCAATTGACGCCGCTGTGAGCAGTATAACTCCCCGCGACTTTGCAATGCTCCAGAAACTTCATCTCAGCGTCGTGTTGCAGGCTGCATTGCGGTTCCATGCAGCACCTCTTATGCGTCTCCTCCGGCAGAAGACAATGCTCCGTGTGTTTCCCTCCAACAATAGTGAATCAAGCCGGTGGTGACACCCGAGCTCCTAGGTTTTCTGAACAGTATTGTTTTCCAGCTGCAGGGAAGTTTGAGCTCAGCTGACAGTTTTTTCCAACTCGAAAATAGATTTTCTTTTCCCAGTCTCATCATTGTATACGCGGAGCATTTTCTCACTAAACATTGTGTGCCCGAGTCCAAAGAAATGAAGAAGGGGTCCGCATGGTGTTAGCATGCTGATCCGAAGGAGAGCACTCCTCGAGCAACAGCACTCCCTCTTTTCGTCAGTCTAATTCAGGGGATCTCAAACCTTTTTAGGCCGTCGCCCCCAAAATAAACATATTTGAACTGGGGACCCCCACCCTGACAAGCACTTGGAATTGTAGGTATTACATTTAATGTGACTCGGTTCCACAGATAAATATTGTGAAAATTGTAGATCTACATGCTCACAACGCCTCGCAGTGAGCATGTATTTTCACAATGTTCGCCTCTTGCTTACTTAATATTTGACAGTTTGGCCAGTTTGGTATTAAAACGATCTTGAAAATCCTTAAATTGTCACTATAAATGTGCAGATACCCTGTATACACTTATGTTGGTTTGTTTACCATTGAGTGAGACACTTTTTCTTTCATTAAGCTAATCATCTCGGGACCCCACAAAATAATTTGGGGCCCCACTTGGGGTCCTGACCCCAAGTTTGAGAACCTAATTTATACATTTCTGCAATGGTGGTGTTGCACACTGGAGAATCAAAAAAGAAGAAGCTCACAACAAAGTCACAACGCGTTGTGGATGCAATGCAATTGTGAGCTTGTAGATCTGCTGCACGATACTGTGGTACGATGACATTTAAATCAGGCTTAATTAATTAAATAACGAGCCCTGCCTTCCTCTCTCTCTCTCCCTCTCTCTCTCTCTCTCTCTCTCTCTCTCTCTCTCTGATATGCCCCTACCCTTTATGGCATCCTCTCTAAGTGGCTGCAGGTGAGTGTTCACAATCATCTCCGTCTTTTCCATTTTGGGGAGAGTGGGTGGAAAAAAGCGCAAGCGGCGCACAGTGCAACTAATTGTTCCATTAAACAAAATGGAGAACACGGGAGGGGTAATCAAGCAGCTTTGTTGCAGATAACGTGCAGGAGAAATGTGGCTGTTTTGGCTGATGATGTTTTTGACAAACCCAACAAGCCGCTGTGGCTGGTCCACCTGTTTTCTTTGCCGTGGTGGAGAGTAACCAAGTACATTTACTCAATACCGTACGACGCAAATACGACATAATGTGTTTGTGAGTTGCCAGACAACGCACATAGCATATCATTTCTGATGCGTTGGACAGAAACGCTCGCATTCAAATGCACAGTATTTACAGAGGCACACCTGCAGTTTTTCAGTGATGCAGCTGGCAAAGTTTCAAATTGTAGAAGCTTTTATTATTCCTCGGATTCTAAACACAGTTATTTTCTCCAAGTGTGTGTGTGTGTGTGTGTGTGTGTGTGTGTGTGTGTGTGTGTGTGTGTGTGTGTGTGTGTGTGTGTGTGTGTGTGTGCGTGCGCGTGCGTGCGTATGCATGTGTGTGCACAATCGCGCATGCATGCATGTACATGTACCTGCGATCTGTCTTCTTGTCTTGTTTGTCAGTTCCTTTGCCAGGAGATGCCTTCTTTACACTGTTCTGTGAAGCATACAGTACATATACTGTAAGTATACACAGTGAGAAACCAACAATAGACATGTTTATCCGAGAAACAAGACCATGGCCTGGGTCCTGAGCAGTGTGGAACCTGATGTGCATCTACTGGTACTCTGTATACAGTAAAATGCTCAATGCTTAAACTCTTAAGAGAGTACTTGCTTCCATATGTACCTTTGGAGTTAAATTAAGCATTTTACTGTGTGCTGAATATCGTCAGTGTAGGCTGGAAACATACAGTATGTCCGTCACCATAACTTTTCAGGAAATGTATCCAATGTATAGTTATTTAGTTACAAGCTCTTGTTAATATTTGTCATTCGTTAGATATTTACCAGTAAGACGCCTAAGCCCTAAATGGCGAGGTCGTGTAGTGTGGTTGCCCTAACAGGGCATCATCTGGAAATCAGATGTGGAGGTCAGCTCCATATATGGAGATCTAGGTCATGATCCAGTCTTAATATTGATGGCATAAAAGGGATGCTATTGTATGGGCATTCACAGTGTAGTTGCCCTAACAGGGTATCATCTGGGAATCAGATGTAGAGGTCAGATCCATATATTGGAGATCTAGCTGATGATCCATGTATGGATATCCAGGGTTTGATCTTTGATGAGGTGATGTCACAACAATGTGACATCACAATGTCAACAATGTGATGTCAGATATAGACTATAGACATCGAGGCGTTACTTGTCTACGTACGGACAAGATGTGACGGTATTAAGTTAACTGCGACCTACGATTGCAATAATAAACCCAGAAAGACTCATTTTCATATTTTAGTTGTGAGCTTGTCGTGCGACCACTACTCCTGCTACTCTGTGTGACACTGTAGTGTGACAAAGGCATTCATTTACGAACAAAAGATAACAAGTGTAAATGTGGATATAAGAGGTTTCCCGACAGCAACGATATGTAACAGCTGCAGTATGCAGCTGCTCTGTTGGAAGAATACATAACTCCTGAGTGTTCATTTAGCTGTGAGAGTGTAGAAACACAGATTTTTTACACACTCAGTTAAATCATGGGTCCATTTTACACTCTCAGAATAACAGGTCCAGTTTACAGTATGTTGTAGTCTGCATATTATTCTGCTGCCAGAAGGAGCCGAAGCTGCTTATCATGAGACCAGGGGCTCTCGTCGTGAGGCGTGCTCGTAGATCGGCTATTTTCACTACTTTTGTGCAACACTCATTTATGATGAAGTAATAGTGAAAATAGCAGATCAACTGTGTGCTTGTAAATCTGCTATAGATCTACTTTTGTGCACTCTTGTATGATGAAGTAGGGCTTTAATTTCGAGGGGGAAAAATGCACATTTGAAACTTGGAGATATGACGTTTCTGCACGACAGTGACGATATACCTCTTAATCTTCACACGACAAATAACAAAAATAGCCGATTTTGTGTCTTATCTTGATGTGGTTATCATACGTTTTTAAATTGTGATATTTTTCAAACATAAATTCCATTCCCCAAAAGGAAATGCGTGTGTTTAACACAAAATTTGCGCTTTTGTGCCGAGGTCAGAGATCTCATCTTGATCTTTTTAAAGCAAGCATACAGTATCAATATCGCCATTATAAATAAAACAATATCCCCACCGGCTATCCTATATACTAATAAACGACCGAATGTCTCTCTGTCCGATGTCTGTCTGATATACACGCATGCTGACATCACTGATACTAAACAGTGCCCCCCGAAAACCAAACCCTGTATCAGACATTCACCTTGCTCAACTCATCCAACTGAAAGGGGATGTATTCAGGAGGAGGAGGGCACAACATTAAATTCAGGAACTTGGCACGGCTGTCCTCGACCGTCTGAGTGGCAGGTGGAGGAGCGTCCCTCTCCTCTTGTCCAGTGAAGAGGCCTGCATGCAGGACACGTGACAGAAAAGAATCTTCAGTGACAGGCCATGACCAGTTTTACTTCATATTATTAAAACATATAACAACAAGGTATCAATATCGTCGTTGTCCGATGAAAACCTTGTATGTCCAAAACCGTTCATTTTGCATTTGTCATTTTAAAAATGATTTAAACTAGTGAAAACAGACGATCTACAAGCGTTGTGTGCTTGTAGATCTGCTGTTTTCACTACTTTTGTGCGACGGCCTTGTATGATGAAGCAGGGCTTTACTTTGCGAAAGAACGTACACATTTGAAACTTGGAGATACGAGGTTTCCACCCGACAACGACAATATAATGATTGATAATGATTTGGAGAGGCGCATTTGAACATGCTGTAAAATGTAAAATATATACACACACCTGGGACTGCATGTATAAATCAATAAATAGAAAATAAATAGATTCACGGTTCATTCAGAGAGGGGTCTTTGCGTCATCATGCCTAATCCCCTTACCTGTTCTAAAAACACTTTATACCACAGTCTCTTAGTGGTTATTGCTTAAATTAACAGGAATCCATGTCGGCAAAAACGATAATAAGGAGACCCAACTGAACAGAGACCAAATATTGCAAGCCTAAATGAATCCAGAGGCTGTGCGTATCTAGAGACACAATCTCAGACAGGTACTTACCATCACAATGCATTTAGTCTGCTCTATTTTGGTTGCCTTACAAAACTGTGGGCCATGCTGACTTGCCACTGCATAGCTAAGGGATCTATGTTAAGTGAACGGGAAAGCGGGATTTCTGGCCTATTCAGACTCAGCACATGCTATGGCGTTCTAGTCTAGTCCGACAGCAAAATCATTTCCTGTGGTTCAAAATGTGTGTGTGGACCATAGACATAAAAGATTAGGTCATGAGTGGCCCTGCTTCCGCGGTACAGCCACCTACTTTGCTGGGGGACCGAATGATGCTTATTGCTAGGATACCATTCAATCCATCGACTTGCATTGAACACTGAACGCGTCACGGAGGCCCCCATGGATTGTTTACATTCTGTTCTGTGCTTGACAGCTAAGTGCAGCGTTGCTATGAGTGGGAATGTCCATTCTATACAAAGTACTGTATTTCTATGGTGCAGACTTTAAAGAACTTAAAAAAAAGGTGATATTTTCATCTGTCAATCAGAAGATGTCTTTGTCATCAATGGAAATAATTTGTGATAACAAATTTGAAAATGAAATATATTAACTCATTGAATGCCCTTTTCAAGATGGCCGCCAAGTACCAGGATGCCACGTTCCTAAATTTATAGTGCACGGATCAATTTTTAGTGCACGGATCGTGCACGCCCATGCACCATATATGCACCATATGTGTAGTACTTTTTAACAGCTTTCAAACAAAAAAATCCGCTTGGAAATCCGAAAAATTTTGACATTTTGAAAGATGTGTTTGTTATGGGGCTAAACATGCAATTTCGCAATTGCGATCATGCCTAATACATTTGAGGCATTTTTAGAAGTTTTTTTATAAAAAAACATTTTGAAAAAAAAAAAAAAAAAAAAGTTTTTTTTTTTTTTCAAAATGGCTTCCAACTCGGGAAACTCGGGCTGTGGCAGCCTGGGACTACTGTAATAACTCGGGAAACTCGGGCCTTGGCAGTCAATGAGTTAATAATAATTATATGTCATTAAGTGGAAATTAGAGGAGGGGGAATGACATATAGAGTCTTGTCATAAAATCAAAATGGGCCCGGGTGGCTTGTGTAGTGGTCCGGGCACCAAGGCCATGGGTTTTCAAAGTGGGTGACGGGGCACCCTGGGGTGCCGTGATGCCAGTCCAGGGGTGCCGCGAGATAATTTGATAATATTTGAAATTCATCAATATCACTACATCAATATCACTTCACTATAATTAGTAAAACAGACCTGATTTGCACTGTACTTGCTGAGTTATTTTTCCATCTACGGCAACTACTCACAATGTAACGCGTTGTGAGCTTGTAGATCTGTTATTTTTGGTGAACCTTCCCCCCAGAATAGGCATGCTGGGGTTCAATGACACCAGGGATCTTCATATATGGGCATAAAAGGGATACCCATATATGGACTGTCACTGTGATATCACCTGTGATGTATGACTATCCAGGGTTAGATTTTTGATGAGGTGATGTCACGTGACATCACTTCCTGTACTGACTGAAAGAAGCTTACTTCCTGTACTGACGGACAAGCTACGACATTTCTCATGGTATACTGCGACCTTCGGTCGCAATAAGGACTAAAATAATGCAAAAGGTCAAGAGTGACCGGCTTCATCTTTTCCTGTGGAGCCACAAAAGAAATGCGACTCACACTTCAAAAACTGGAAGTCGGTGTACTGCTGTATCTATATGTCTGTCAGCCCTGCCTATCCCAGGATGCTGGGATAGATCCTGGCTGGTGTCTACAGTGGGGGGGCTAGTAGGACTACTGCAGAGACGGCTGGCTGGGGGAGCAGGGGAGACAGCCAGCGTCATCCTGACCCCTCTGTGGGTGCCTATTAATTAGGATGATTAGGAGAGACAGAGGGAGAGAGGGAAAGATGAGGGGGTGCGGATGGAGAAAGGTTAGAGATCTTTCTTCCGGGATCCGCAGCACAGCGTGAGGGAGAGCATTAGTAACTTTTCCCTCCCCCCTCCTCCTCCTGTCTTCTCTTCCTCTCCAGCAGGCCGGAGGCATAGCTGGGATCGTTTGACCTCCCGGCATGGTGCAACCAGCGGCTAATTAGCAGCAGTGTCTCCCCCCTCCCACCCCACCCCACCCCACTACTCTCTCTGTCGGTGTCTCTTTCTCTCCGTCTCTGTCTCCGAACGACTAAGCCACGGTCGATCTGCTGATCGCCCCCACCCACCGCCACTCGACACGCACAGGTGAACAGCACTTGACTCCGTGCGGAGAAATAGGAGACACGGAACACCCAGCATCAGGGACAGACGAAAGATGGGGAGGAATATACTGTGTATTGGACAGACATCGGGGCTGCGCTCGAACTGAAGATGTTCTCGGTCGAATAATAGTCGTAGAAAATGTGTTGACTTAATTGATTTAGCTGACAATCAATCATATCTAGAGTTTACAAGAAATGTGCATGGAAAGCAATGATTAGGAAATACGACTAATCGCATAGTCTTGGTCACCTACACTGACTGATTTGTTGACTACTAGGACACACACACACACACAAGCACGCACGCACGCACGCACGCACGCACGCGCGACGATATACTATATACTGTATAAACGAAATGCCCCGTATTCAGTCTCTCAGGTCAGAGAGAGAGAGAGGAAAAGGATGTGATGGCATGGAGGTGTGAGAGAGGAAAAGGGAGTCATTACAGAGACAAGGAAGGAGACAAAAGAGAGTGGTATGCAACGGTGAAGATGAAAAGCGTAAAAAGAAGGTACAGAATACATAATGGGGAAATGAGAAAAGACGGAAGACTGAGGAGAGAGGAAGAAGAAAAGACGAGATGGAGGCAGACACAACAGGGCAGAGATGAGAGGCGGCGCAATAAAGAATTTATGGAACGCACGATCAAACGAGCACATTACCTTCTCTAATAAAAAAACTAAGACGCCATTCAGAGCTCAAAATTGGTGAATATTATCTCTGATTATGCATACGATTATTTCACAGCAACTCATCGTAATGTTGTGCGCGTGTGAAGGGGGCGTGGGCTCTTCCTGACTCAAATTGATTGGCTTTCACGACCCAGAAAGCCGGATTAAATAATTAGAAATGAGGTTTTACAGTCCAATATTACTCACGTCTGCATGTCACCCACTCGTAATAAAAAAAACAGCCAAAGACGACAGATTAAGCTGCGGAGGGGGAAGAGAGAGAGAGAGCGAATAAAAGGAAAGCTTTCGCCCACCACCAATTTTCAGTTGTCATGGTCGGGATTCTTTGATGTTGGAACATTTGACAAACAAACAGTGTGTGTGTCTGTTGAGTAAATGAGTTCTGTCTGTGGCAGTGGGTTTAGATGAGACTGCCACAGCATACATAGCAATCAACTATACTGTACCATTAAATAAGGACCCCATGTTTTGTGCTTTGGCATGATTTATTCTCGTACAAAATTGCGCGCTGAAAATAGACGATTAACAAGCTCATAACGCACTGCATCAAAATGCGTTGTGAGCTTCTAGATCTGCTATTTCCAACATGTACAGAAATGAGAAATGCATTTTGACCTGACATGATTTCTTTTCGGGGTCTACCGCTGAGTTAAAAATACTGCTCTCTCCTCTTGAATCTAGTCCGGAAGAATACTATATATTTACGTGCACAGTATTTAAGGGGAAAATGCCACATAATATCGCATTTCACTTTCAACTTGCCCAAGTGTTAAAAATGGTACCTCAATTTTCCTACCCGCCATGGAAGGATATTCACCGCAATGGCCCACTGGCCTGAGCCTGGCGCTAGACTAGAAGTCTCCAAAATCAGTAGGGTTCATCGGCAGTGGTGTAAAGTAACATTTACTTAAGTACTGTAGTTAAGTACAATTTTGTGGTATTTTTTACTTTACTGGAGTATTTCCAGTTTTCAGTACTTTTACTTCTACTCCACAACCATCTCAGAGGCAAATATTGTACTTTTACTCCACAGCAATTATTTTCAAACATTTTGTACTTTTGGCGCTTTAAGTACATTTTGGTGCCAATTACTTCTGTACTTTTACTCAAGTACATTTTGAATTCCAAACTTTTACTTTTACTTTTCCACCACTGTTCATCAGGGAGCATGACTGCACTCAGCAGGTTTAACGGCAGTTCAACCATTAGATGGTGAGATATCTGGTGTCTAAAGGCTCATGCATACTGCAGAGAAGGTGAATAGCATTTGACCGCAGTGTAGTTTTCTGAAGTCAGAAAACTACAACATTATGTCATTAGTCACAAACCCTGACACATCTCCCTGCTTTTACTTTCCGACATCACCTCTTCACTCTGGGCCATAGAAGTTGGAAGTGGCTCGGATGTCAATTGAAGCACATTACAACATGCGTTATATTGTTTTACCATTAAATTATACGCGGTCACCATTGCTGCCCAGCACAGTGCATCAGGATGAAGTTACTTGAGTACTGTATCAAGTACAATTTTACAAAGTTTGTACTTTATTTGAGTATTTCCAATTTCCTTTACTTTTACTTATACTCCACCGAATCACTACAAGCTCACAATGCATCGCAGTAATAATGGCTGTGCTAAAGAAAAGGCCAACTAAATCTCCTGGGGACATGATGCACTGACGTTCTATGTTTATAAGCTGGCACTGCGTTTCATTTGAGCGCATGTATGATTATGACTACCATCCGAGACTGCTCACTTAGCAACAATAAGCAAACAACTTCTAAAGTCACCTGGAAATTATGGAAGGAAAAAAAGGTTGTGGAGTCGCCGATTCATTTCATTAGGCAAATTATTAGATGGAACTCCACTCCAGTTCTTCAATACAGCACATTATATCCCCAGAACACCAAGAAGCCATGATAAAGGCTTTCTCCTTTAAAGCAGTGGTTCTCAAAGTCTGGATTTCAGGGACTCTCTAGGTTCCTTTATGGGGGTCTAAATCGACCCTTACAAGTCTGTAACTTTGACAGTGTACAAATGGAACCAAATGGACCCGTTAGGGTCCATTTGGTTCCATTTGTACACTGTCAAAGTCAAGGGGAGACCTTCTAATTTCAAAGTTTGAGAACCACTGCTTTCAAGTACTGCTGTGAGCAGTGTGAGGTGGTGTCCTGTCAGAATGTTCTCCATTCCACTCTCCATCCATGAGAGCATGGTCCCTCTGGCCTGTAGGAACTGTACGGCAGCCAGTTACCACACTGGCAAAGTTTCAATCAGTCTCCCACTTCCACTTACTGACAGCCTGTTGTGACCCGGCTCCCCTTTCAAAACACACCCAGAGTGGGGTCGTGAACTCTTGCAGACACAGCGTTTCTGTGTGTGCGTGTGTGTGTGTGTGTGTGTGTGTGTGTGTGTGTGTGTGTGTGTGTGTGTGTGTGTGTGCGTGTGTGCGTGTGTGCGTGTGTGTGTGTGTGTGTGTGTGTGTGTGTGTGTGTGTGTCTACGCGTGCGCGCGTGTGTGTATTATTGGGAGGGGGCAACTGCACAACAGGTGCTGCGGCTGCTCGGTTCAAAAACAAACAATAAGGTCAGGAACACTGGTGCAGAGGTGTCCTTTGTAATAACAGCTGAAATCCAAGATGGCTGTTGAGTGGAAAGGCCTCGAAGGCAGCGTCAAACAGATGGGTCAGAGCTCGGGTTAATCATGTTCACCTGGAGCCTTTCAGGTCAGTGACACTTACACGAGGAACTGACGGGGCTAAATACCGAACGTCGTTCAAAATGTCAAGTCACATTACTCCGTTACACTGTTGTGTCCGATATTCCCTTTGGACTTGTAACAACAGCGTTGCCTTGCCTTTGCAGTACAGCAGAGTTTGGGAGAGGTGAGAGATTCGAGTCAACGCCTGCGGGCCGCAGACCATGAAAAGTCCTGACACAAGGCAAAACAGTAAAGTCCAGCATGCTACTTAAGCCCGCCCGCACAGCTCAATCATGATGTGCATGGGCACCCCTCCGTCCGACCAAGCAACAAGGACGCGCAAGTATTTAATCAAATTAGTAACGCAATAACTGCAGCGTGTGCAAGGTCCTCTCATCCTCTGCCAGCGTGGAAGCCATAAAACCCAGGCAGGGGAAGAGGGCAGGACAGGAGTAACATCACCGGGCCCTGCAAAGTGTCTTAAGTGGTGGCACACACACAAAAAAAAAATCCCATGGCCCATTAATTTTCAAATTAAGCATTCCCTGCCGGCACTGATTTTGTCCTTCGTCATAAAGGGGCCTGACGTGGAGGTTACGGCTCCCTGTATTGCTGTGTCCTACCCTGGAGGCCCTCCTCGCCACACTCGGCTCCCTCAGGTTCCCCGCGTGTCAGTGTTACAGCCAATTAGCATGCCATGCTGGAAACGTGTGCATCACGCAGCGCCGGCTCTGCCCAAACCTGCCTACCTGATTGTCTTAATTGCAGTGTGGCCTCATTATCTCCCCCAGCTAAAGTAAAGAGGAGGTGTAAATGGCGTCGTGCGTCTGGTCTGTGTGTTTACCTGTTTTTTCTTTTACGCTCTACATTCAATTACCTCCATAGGTGCCGTGCATCTGGAGGGAGTCGGCTTTCTCAAGAAGTGCTCCGACCTCACATGAAACGGAGATTCGGTTTTGTTTACTGAGCCGCGTTGGCTACGCCGCCGCCTGAATTGTGTTTGTGCTTCATTCTATATGTGGAGAAGGTGGGCAAATGGAAATGATTGT